>NW_027423357.1:268605-518605 GCF_048934315.1 Petromyzon marinus
GTGGGGTGATGGTGTGGTTGGTGATGGGTGTGTGGTGGTGGTGGTGGTGATGGTGATGGTGATGGTGGTGGTGGTGATGGTGGTGGTGATGGTGTGATGGTGGTGGTGATGGTGGTGGTGGTGATGGTGGTGGTGGTGATGGTGGGTGAGTGGTGGTGGTGATGATTGGTGGTTGATGGTGGTGGTGGTGGTGATGGTGGTGTGATGGGGGTGGTGGTGGTGGGGGTGGTGGTGATGGTGGTGGTGATGGTGGTGATGTGGTGGTGGTGGTGATGGTGGTGGTGATGGTGGTGGTGGTGGGGTGGTGGTGGGGGAGATGGTGGTGGTGGTGGTGGGGGTGATGGTGGTGGGGTGATGGTGGTGGTGGTGGTGGGGGTGTGATGGTGGTGGTGATGGGGTGATGGTGGTGGTGGTGATGGGGGTGGTGGTGGGGTGATGGTGGTGGTTGGTGGTGATGGTGGTGGGGGTGATGATGGTGGTGGTGGTGATGGTTGTGGTGGTGATGGGGGTGGTGGTGGTGGTGGTGGTGATGGTGGTGGTGGGGGTGGTGGTGGTGATGGGGGTGGTGGTGGGGGTGGTGGTGGGGGTGATGGTGGTGGCGATGGTGGGTGGTGGTGATGGGGGTGGTGATGGTGATGGGGGTGGTGATGGGGGGTGGTGATGGTGATGGGGGTGGTGGTGGGGGTGGTGGTGGTGGTGGTGATGGTGGTGGTGATGGTGGTGGTGGTGATGGTGATGGGGGTGGTGGTGGGGGTGGTGGTGGTGGTGATGGTGGTGGTGGTGGTGGGGGTGATGGTGGTGGTGGTGATGGGGTGGTGGTGGTGGTGCTGGTGGTGGTGGTGATGGTGGTGGTGATGGTGGTGGTGATGGTGGTGGTGGTGATGGTGGTGGTGGTGATGGTGGTGGGGGTGGTGATGATGGTGGTGATGGTGGTGGTGGTGATGGTGGTGGTGATGGTGGTGGTGGTGATGGTGGTGGTGGTGATGGTGATGGGGGTGGTGGTGGGGGTGGTGGTGATGGTGGTGGTGGTGGTGGGGGTGATGGATGGTGGTGGTGGTGATGGGGGTGGTGGTGGTGGTGATGGTGGTGGTGGTGATGGTGGTGGTGATGGTGGTGGTGGTGATGGTGGTGGGGGTGGTGATGATGGTGGTGATGGGTGGTGGTGATGGTGGTGGTGGTGATGGTGGTGGGGGTGGTGATGATGGTGGTGATGGTGGTGGTGGTGATGTGGTGGTGATGGGGGGTGGTGGTGGTGGGGTGGTGGTGATGGTGGTGGTGATGGTGGTGGGGGTGGTGGTGATGGTGGTGGTGGTGGGGGTGGTGGTGGGGGAGGTGATGGTGGTGGTGGTGGTGATGGTGGTGGGGGTGATGATGGTGGTGGTGGTGGTGATGGTGGTGGTGGTGATGGGGGTGGTGGTGGTGGTGGTGATGGTGGTGGTGGGGGTGATGGTGGTGGTGATGGTGGTGGTGGTGGTGATGGTGGTGGGGGTGATGATGGTGGTGGTGGTGATGGTGGTGGTGGTGATGGGGGTGGTGGTGGTGGTGGTGGTGATGGTGGTGGGGGATGGATGGTGGTGGTGGTGGTGGGGGTGATGGTGGTGGTGATGGGGGTGATGGTGGTGGTGGTGATGGGGGTGGTGGTGGGGGTGATGGTGGTGGTGGTGGTGATGGTGGTGGGGTGATGATGGTGGTGGTGGTGATGGTGGTGGTGGTGATGGGGGGTGGTGGTGGTGGTGGTGGTGATGGTGGTGGTGGGGGTGGTGGTGGTGATGGGGTGGTGGTGGGGGTGGTGGTGGGGTGATGGTGGTGGCGATGGTGGTGGTGGTGATGGGGGTGGTGATGGTGATGGGGGTGGTGATGGGGGTGGTGATGGTGATGGGGGTGGTGGTGGGGGTGGTGGTGGTGGTGGTGATGGTGGTGGTGATGGTGGTGGTGGTGATGGTGATGGGGGGGTGGTGGTGGGGGTGGTGGTGGTGGTGATGGTGGTGGTGGTGGTGGGGGTGATGGTGGTGGTGGTGATGGGGGTGGTGGTGGTGGTGCTGGTGGTGGTGGTGATGGTGGTGGTGATGGTGTGGTGATGGTGGTGGTGGTGATGGTGGTGGGTGGTGATGGTGGTGGGGGGTGGTGATGATGGTGGTGATGGTGGTGGTGGTGATGGTGGTGGTGATGGGGGTGGTGGTGGTGGGGGTGGTGGTGATGGTGGTGGTGATGGTGGTGGTGGTGATGGTGATGGGGGTGGTGGTGGGGGTGGTGGTGTGGTGGTGGTGGTGGTGGGGGTGATGGTGGTGGTGGTGATGGGGGTGGTGGTGGTGGTGATGCTGGTGGTGGTGGTGATGGTGGTGGTGATGGTGGTGGTGGTGATGGTGGTGGGGGTGGTGATGATGGTGGGGGTGGTGGTGATGTGGTGGGGTGATGATGGTGGTGGTGGTGATGGTGGTGGTGGTGGATGGGGGTGGTGGTGGTGGTGGTGGTGATGGTGGTGGGGGTGATGGTGGTGGTGGTGGTGGGGGTGATGGTGGTGGTGATGGGGGTGATGGTGGTGGTGGTGATGGGGGTGGTGGTGGGGGTGATGGTGGTGGTGGTGGTGATGGTGGTGGGGGTGATGATGGTGGTGGTGGTGATGGTGGTGGTGGTGATGGGGGTGGTGGTGGTGGTGGTGGTGATGGTGGTGGTGGGGGGTGGTGGTGGTGATGGGGGTGGTGGTGGGGGTGGTGGTGGGGGTGATGGTGGTGGCGATGGTGGTGGTGGTGATGGGGGTGGTGATGGTGATGGGGGGTGGTGATGGGGGTGGTGATGGTGATGGGGGGTGGTGGTGGGGGTGGTGGTGGTGGTGGTGATGGTGGTGGTGATGGTGGTGGTGGTGATGGTGATGGGGGTGGTGGTGGGAGGTGGTGGTAGGTGGTGATGGTGGTGGTGGTGGTGGGGGTGATGGTGGTGGTGGTGATGGGGTGGTGGTGGTGGTGCTGGTGGTGGTAGTGATGGTGGTGGTGATGGTGGTGGTGATGGTGGTGGTGGTGATGGTGGTGGTGGTGATGGTGGTGGGGGTGGTGATGATGGTGGTGATGGTGGTGGTGGTGATGGTGGTGGTGCATGGGGTGGTGGTGGTGGGGGTGGTGGTGATGGTGGTGGTGATGGTGGTGGTGGTGATGGTGATGGGGGTGGTGGTGGGGGTGGTGGTGATGGTGGTGGTGGTGGTGGGGGTGATGGTGGTGGTGGTGATGGGGGTGGTGGTGGTGGTGCTGGTGGTGGTGGTGATGGTGGTGGTGATGGTGGTGGTGGTGATGGTGGTGGGGGTGGTGATGATGGTGGTGATGGTGGTGGTGGTGATGGTGGTGGTGGTGATGGTGGTGGGGGTGGTGATGATGGTGGTGATGGTGGTGGTGGTGATGGTGGTGGTGATGGGGGTGGTGGTGGTGGGGGTGGTGGTGATGGTGGTGGTGATGGTGGTGGGGGGGTGGTGATGGTGGTGGTGGTGGGGTGTGGTGGTGGGGGTGATGGTGGTGGTGGTGGTGATGTGGGTGGGGGTGATGATGGTGGTGGTGGTGTGATGGTGGTGGTGGTGATGGGGTGGTGGTGGTGGTGGTGATGGTGGTGGTGGGGGTGATGGTGGTGGTGATGGTGGTGGTGATGGTGGTGGTGGGGGTGGTGGTGGGGGTGATGGTGGTGGTGATGGTGGTGGTGGTGGCGATGGTGGTGGTGATGGTGGTGATGGTGGTGGTGGGGGTGGTGGTGGTGGTGATGGGGGTGATGGTGGTGGTGGTGATGGTGGTGGTGATGGGTGATGGTGGTGATGGTGGTGGTGGTGATGGTGGTGGTGGTGATGGTGGTGGTGATGGGGTGATGGTGGTGATGGTGGTGATGGTGGTGATGGGGTGGTGGTAAATGTGTGGGGAGCGGTGGTGCAGCTGCTAACGCACTCCTGCACCTAGCCTGGCACAGCAGCAGTCAACCCATAGCACCTGCTGGGTCTGTCACGTGGTCTCCTGCTGCACCTAGCCTGGCACAGTAGCAGTCAACCCATGGCACCTGCTGGGTCTGTCACGTGGTCTCCTGCTGCACCTAGCCTGGCACAGCAGCAGTCAACCCATGGCACCTACTGGGTCTGTCACGTGGTCTCCTGCTGCACCTAGCCTGGCACAGCAGCAGTCAGCCCATGGCACCTGCTGGGTCTGTCACGTGACCTGCTGCACCTAGCCTGGCACAGCAGCAGTCAACCTATGGCACCTGCTGGGTCTGTCACGTGGTCTCCTGCTGCACCTAGCCTGGCACAGCCGCAGTCAACCCATGGCACCTGCAGGGTCTGTCACGTGGTACACCTAGCCTGGCACAGAGTCACGTGTGCGTGGGTTAATATTATTTATTTAAATACCCACAGTGCACGATACGACCACAACCACCACCACAACCACCATCACCACCACCATCACCACCACCACAACCATCACCACCACCCCATCACCACCACCCCATCACCACCACCAGCACCACCACCAGCACCATCACCCCCACCACCACCATCACCACAACCATCACCACCAACACCACCCCATCACCACCACCACCAGCACCACCACCATCATCACCACCACCATCATCACCACCACCTCCCGTATTGATACCGGACGATAATCGATAGACTGTCACACTCCAGGGCACAGTGTGTGTGACACAGTGTGTGTGACAGTGTGTGTGTGTCAGTATGTGTCAGTGTGTGTGTCAGTATGTGTCAGTGTGTGTGTCAGTATGTGTCAGTGTGTGTGTGACACAGTGTGTCAGTGTGTGTGTGACACTGTGTGTCAGTGTGTGTGTCAGTGTGTGTCAGTATGTGTCAGTGTGTGTGTGTGTGACATAGTGTGTGTGTGACACAGTATGTGTCAGTGTGTGTGTGTGTGTGACAGTGTGTGTGTGTGTCGGTGTGTGTGTCAGTGTGTGTGTGTCAGTGTGTGTGTCAATGTGTGTATCAGTGTGAGGTGTACAGTGTGGACAGTAGGTACAGTATGCTTTCACCTTGACACCACGGATTAACAATGCGACGCAAACTGGAATTAACCGGTTTTAATACCGGTTACCGGTTTGGTATATAAACCGGTTTCAGAGATCCCTACTGATTAATGAGGAATGTGGAGAGGGATGGGGAGAGAGGAGGAATGTGTAGAGACAGAGAGAGACACACACAGACACACAGACACACACAGACACACACACAGTGACACACAGACAGACACACACAGACAGACACACACACAGACAGACACACACTGACACACACACAGTGACACACACACAGACACACACACTGACACACACACAGACACACACAGACACACACACTGACACAGACACACACACACTGACACACAGACACACAGATACAGACACACACACAGACACACAACAACAACCGCCATTCGCCACTAAGTGGCTGTGACGTCACCACGACGCTTGTGCCAGGCTATGTGCACCTTGAGGCCACGTGAAGTGTGGAACGCCCGCTGGCAGGAGGTCACGGGGCAGACCCAGCAGGTGCCACGGGTCGACTGACTGAGATGACTGGCTGGTGCACCACCTGTGCCCCCTACTGTGCCAACTTGCTGTGCTTTAGCCACCCGGGGCTCCGCTCGTTGTTGTGAGCGTCGCTCCTCCGCCCTCCGTTGTTGTTGGAGGGCGACTGCCTCCAACTGCCCAGTAGCGTCCTTCACGAGCCTCCTCTACAGAGGCCGATCTTGACACCGCTGGTACCAGTCATCGGCAAGTCCACTCAGTTCCACGTCCTCATGTACCACGTCACTCCATCTCTTCTCTAGCCCGTGCCGCACCCGTTTAGCCCCCTCAATCCGGCCGAACAAAAGCTGTTTCGGCATGCGGTGGCTGGGAATGCGGGCTACATGACCCAGCCATCGCAGCCTTGCCCGCCGGAGGAGCTCACCGATGGGACCTTGCCCAGATCTTTCAAGGATTTGTGAGCTCCTCACACAATCCAGTCTGGTTAAACCCAGGATGGATCGTAGGCAGGCCAGCCTAAATGTTTCTAGCCGGCGAAGATGTTCCATTAGGGGGGTCCACGTTTCGCAAGCGTAGAGAAGGGAGGGAATGACCGGGGCCGAGAAGACCTGAAGCTTAGTGCGGAGCGACAGACCAGGTAGCTTCCACACAGCGTTACGCAACCGATGAAAAGATATTGCCGCTTGACTGATTCGGAGTGAGACCTCTGCCGTTAAACTGGAGCCGATCATAAGCACACTGCCCAGGTATGGGAAACTCTCCACTCGCTCCACAACTGCCCCATCACCGATTGGGAGTTGTGGGGGTGGAGCGTCCGATGGTACAAAATACCCAGGCAGGTGCTTAGTTTTGGTGGGGCTGATGGTAAGGCCCCATCTCTTAATGGCACGCTCCAGTCTCAGCAGCAGCGTCTCCAACTCCTCCTCTGAATGAGCAGCTATTACCAAATCATCGGCATACATAACGTGGTTGAGCAATAGGGAGCCATCCCTTGACCGGTCCCGGGCATCGATCAGCCTCCCATTGTATCTGTACCAAATGGAGATTCCCCCGGTACAGCTATTGAAGGCTTCACGAACTACGTGGTCAAAATAGATGTTAAATAATGTGGGAGCCAGAGGACATCCCTGTCGCACCCCAAGGTGTACAGGGAATGGCTCTGACTCCCGGCCACGTAGTTTTACCCGGGCCCGCTCACCATCATGAAGGACCTTAATGATCGTGAGCAGAGGGTCAGGGACTCCAAAAGCACGAAGAACAACCCAAAGCCCAGGCCTACTGATGGTATCATAGGCCTTGACCAGGTCAATAAAGGAGAGATGTAGGTCTTGTTGGCATTCCCTACACCTCTGCTGTAGCAGACGGACAGAAAATATGGCATCTGTGCAGGACCGCCCTTTCCTGAAACCGCATTGGGGCTCCACAAGCCTCTCCTCAGCGTGCCTGACAAGGCGATGTTGCATAATCCTTGCCAGGACCTTTCCCGGCACACACAGATACAGACACACACACAGACATAGAGACGCAGGAGACACACAGACACACACACACACAGATACAGACACACACAGAGGGATATGTAGACTTGTGAGTGACTGAGTGAGTGACTGATTGAGTGACTGAGCGAGTGACTGAGCGAGTAACTGGGCGAGTGACAGGGCGAGTGACTGAGCGAGTGACTGAGCGAGTGAGTGAGTGACTGAGCAAGTGAGGGATTGAGTGAGTGACTGAGCGAGTGACTGAGAGAGTGACTGAGCGAGTGACTGAGCGAGTGACTGGGCGAGTGACTGAGCGAGTGACTGAGCGAGTGACTGAGCGAGTGAGTGAGTGACTGAGTGAGTGACTGAGCGAGTGAGTGACTGAGCGAGTGACTGAGCGAGTGACTGAGTGACTGAGTGAGTGACTGAGCGAGTGAGTGACTGAGCGAGTGACTGAGCGAGTGAGTGACTGAGCGAGTGAGTGACTGAGCGAGTGACTGAGCGAGTGACTGAGTGAGTGACTGAGCGAGTGACTGAGCGAGTGACTGAGCGAGTGACTGAGCGAGTGAGGCAGGAGGCTGTTCAGAGCTCGACGGAGCGGTCCGCACGCCGCGCGTCGATGCGGTTCTGCATCTGAGACAACATCTCCTGCATGCGCCTTAGCTGGGGGGGCACGGGGGGGGGGAGACACGGGGGGGGAGACACACCCATAGACTCAGCACTGTCATAGACTCAGCACTGTCACCCATAGACTCAGCACTGTCACCCATAGACTCAGCACTGTCATAGACTCAGCACTGTCACCCATAGACTCAGCACTGTCATAGACTCAGCACTGTCACCCATAGACTCAGCACTGTCATAGACTCAGCACTGTCACCCATAGACTCAGCACTGTCATAGACTCAGCACTGTTACCCATAGACTCAGCACTGTCATAGACTCAGCACTGTCACCCATAGACTCAGCACTGTCACCCATAGACTCAGCACTGTCACCCATAGACTCAGCACTGTCACCCATAGACTCAGCACTGTCACCCATAGACTCAGCACTGTCATAGACTCAGCACTGTCACCCATAGACTCAGCACTGTCATAGACTCAGCACTGTCACCCATAGACTCAGCACTGTCACCCATAGACTCAGCACTGTCATAGACTCAGCACTGTCACCCATAGACTCAGCACTGTCACCCATAGACTCAGCACTGTCACCCATAGACTCAGCACTGTCACCCATAGACTCAGCACTGTCATAGACTCAGCACTGTCACCCATAGACTCAGCACTGTCACCCATAGACTCAGCACTGTCATAGACTCAGCACTGTCACCCAGAGACTCAGCACTGTCACCCATAGACTCAGCACTGTCACCCATAGACTCAGCACTGTCACCCATAGACTCAGCACTGTCAAAGACTCAGCACTGTCACCCATAGACTCAGCACTGTCATAGACTCAGCACTGTCATAGACTCAGCACTGTCACCCATAGACTCAGCACTGTCATAGACTCAGCACTGTCACCCATAGACTCAGCACTGTCATAGACTCAGCACTGTCATAGACTCAGCACTGTCACCCATAGACTCAGCACTGTCATAGACTCAGCACTGTCACCCATAGACTCAGCACTGTCATAGACTCAGCACTGTCACCCATAGACTCAGCACTGTCATAGACTCAGCACTGTCATAGACTCAGCACTGTCATAGACTCAGAACTGTCACCCATAGACTCAACACTGCACCCATAGACTCAGCACTGTCACCCATAGACTCAGCACTGTCATAGACTCAGCACTGTCACCCATAGACTCAGCACTGCCACCCATAGACTCAGCACTATCACCCATAGACTCAGCACTGTCATAGACTCAGCACTGTCACCCATAGACTCAGCACTGTCACCCATAGACTCAGCACTGTCACCCATAGACTCAGCACTGTCACCCATAGACTCAGCACTGTCACCCATAGACTCAGCACTGTCATAGACTCAGCACTGTCACCCATAGACTCAGCACTGTCATAGACTCAGCACTGTCACCCATAGACTCAGCACTGTCACCCATAGACTCAGCACTGTCATAGACTCAGCACTGTCACCCATAGACTCAGCACTGTCACCCATAGACTCAGCACTGTCACCCATAGACTCAGCACTGTCATAGACTCAGAACTGTCACCCATAGACTCAACACTGCACCCATAGACTCAGCACTGTCACCCATAGACTCAGCACTGTCATAGACTCAGCACTGTCACCCATAGACTCAGCACTGCCACCCATAGACTCAGCACTATCACCCATAGACTCAGCACTGTCATAGACTCAGCACTGTCACCCATAGACTCAGCACTGTCACCCATAGACTCAGCACTGTCACCCATAGACTCAGCACTGTCACCCATAGACTCAGCACTGTCACCCATAGACTCAGCACTGTCATAGACTCAGCACTGTCACCCATAGACTCAGCACTGTCATAGACTCAGCACTGTCACCCATAGACTCAGCACTGTCACCCATAGACTCAGCACTGTCATAGACTCAGCACTGTCACCCATAGACTCAGCACTGTCACCCATAGACTCAGCACTGTCACCCATAGACTCAGCACTGTCATAGACTCAGCACTGTCACCCATAGACTCAGCACTGTCACCCATAGACTCAGCACTGTCATAGACTCAGCACTGTCACCCAGAGACTCAGCACTGTCACCCATAGACTCAGCACTGTCACCCATAGACTCAGCACTGTCACCCATAGACTCAGCACTGTCAAAGACTCAGCACTGTCACCCATAGACTCAGCACTGTCATAGACTCAGCACTGTCATAGACTCAGCACTGTCACCCATAGACTCAGCACTGTCATAGACTCAGCACTGTCACCCATAGACTCAGCACTGTCATAGACTCAGCACTGTCATAGACTCAGCACTGTCACCCATAGACTCAGCACTGTCATAGACTCAGCACTGTCACCCATAGACTCAGCACTGTCATAGACTCAGCACTGTCACCCATAGACTCAGCACTGTCATAGACTCAGCACTGTCATAGACTCAGCACTGTCATAGACTCAGAACTGTCACCCATAGACTCAACACTGCACCCATAGACTCAGCACTGTCACCCATAGACTCAGCACTGTCATAGACTCAGCACTGTCACCCATAGACTCAGCACTGCCACCCATAGACTCAGCACTATCACCCATAGACTCAGCACTGTCATAGACTCAGCACTGCCACCCATACACTCAGCACTGTCACCCATAGACTCAGCACTGTCACCCATAGACTCAACACTGCACCCATAGACTCAGCACTGTCACCCATAGACTCAGCACTGTCATAGACTCAGCACTGTCATAGACTCAGCACTGTCACCCATAGACTCAGCACTGTCACCCATAGACTCAGCACTGTCATAGACTCAGCACTGTCACCCATAGACTCAGCACTGTCATAGACTCAGCACTGTCACCCATAGACTCAGCACTGTCACCCATAGACTCAGCACTGTCACCCATAGACTCAGCACTGTCATAGACTCAGCACTGTCACCCATAGACTCAGCACTGTCACCCATAGACTCAGCACTGTCATAGACTCAGCACTGTCACCCATAGACTCAGCACTGTCATAGACTCAGCACTGTCATAGACTCAGCACTGTCACCCATAGACTCAGCACTGTCATAGACTCAGCACTGTCACCCATAGACTCAGCACTGTCATAGACTCAGCACTGTCACCCATAGACTCAGCACTGTCATAGACTCAGCACTGTCATAGACTCAGCACTGTCATAGACTCAGAACTGTCACCCATAGACTCAACACTGCACCCATAGACTCAGCACTGTCACCCATAGACTCAGCACTGTCATAGACTCAGCACTGTCACCCATAGACTCAGCACTGCCACCCATAGACTCAGCACTATCACCCATAGACTCAGCACTGTCATAGACTCAGCACTGCCACCCATACACTCAGCACTGTCACCCATAGACTCAGCACTGTCACCCATAGACTCAACACTGCACCCATAGACTCAGCACTGTCACCCATAGACTCAGCACTGTCATAGACTCAGCACTGTCATAGACTCAGCACTGTCACCCATAGACTCAGCACTGTCACCCATAGACTCAGCACTGTCATAGACTCAGCACTGTCACCCATAGACTCAGCACTGTCATAGACTCAGCACTGTCACCCATAGACTCAGCACTGTCACCCATAGACTCAGCACTGTCACCCATAGACTCAGCACTGTCATAGACTCAGCACTGTCACCCATAGACTCAGCACTGTCACCCATAGACTCAGCACTGTCATAGACTCAGCACTGTCACCCAGAGACTCAGCACTGTCACCCATAGACTCAGCACTGTCACCCATAGACTCAGCACTGTCACCCATAGACTCAGCACTGTCAAAGACTCAGCACTGTCACCCATAGACTCAGCACTGTCATAGACTCAGCACTGTCATAGACTCAGCACTGTCACCCATAGACTCAGCACTGTCATAGACTCAGCACTGTCACCCATAGACTCAGCACTGTCATAGACTCAGCACTGTCATAGACTCAGCACTGTCACCCATAGACTCAGCACTGTCATAGACTCAGCACTGTCACCCATAGACTCAGCACTGTCATAGACTCAGCACTGTCACCCATAGACTCAGCACTGTCATAGACTCAGCACTGTCATAGACTCAGCACTGTCATAGACTCAGAACTGTCACCCATAGACTCAACACTGCACCCATAGACTCAGCACTGTCACCCATAGACTCAGCACTGTCATAGACTCAGCACTGTCACCCATAGACTCAGCACTGCCACCCATAGACTCAGCACTATCACCCATAGACTCAGCACTGTCATAGACTCAGCACTGCCACCCATACACTCAGCACTGTCACCCATAGACTCAGCACTGTCACCCATAGACTCAACACTGCACCCATAGACTCAGCACTGTCACCCATAGACTCAGCACTGTCATAGACTCAGCACTGTCATAGACTCAGCACTGTCACCCATAGACTCAGCACTGTCACCCATAGACTCAGCACTGTCATAGACTCAGCACTGTCACCCATAGACTCAGCACTGTCATAGACTCAGCACTGTCACCCATAGACTCAGCACTGCCACCCATAGACTCAGCACTGCACCCATAGACTCAGCACTGCACCCATAGACTCAGCACTGTCACCCATAGACTCAGCACTGTCACCCATAGACTCAGCACTGTCACCCATAGACTCAGCACTGTCATAGACTCAGCACTGTCACCCATAGACTCAGCACTGTCACCCATAGACTCAGCACTGTCACCCATAGACTCAGCACTGTCATAGACTCAGCACTGTCACCCGTAGACTCAGCACTGTCACCCATAGACTCAGCACTGACACCCATAGACTCAGCACTGACACCCATAAACTCAGCACTGTCACCCATAGACTCAGCACTGTCACCCATAGACTCAGCACTATCATAGACTCAGCACTGTCACCCATAGACTCAGCACTGTCATAGACTCAGCACTGTCACCCATAGACTCAGCACTGTCATAGACTCAGCACTGTCACCCATAGACTCAGCACTGCCACCCATAGACTCAGCACTGTCACCCATAGACTCAGCACTGTCATAGACTCAGCACTGTCACCCATAGACTCAGCACTGTCATAGACTCAGCACTGTCATAGACTCAGCACTGTCACCCATAGACTCAGCACTGCACCCATAGACTCAGCACTGTCATCCATAAACTCAGCACTGTCATAGACTCAGCACTGTCATAGACTCAGCACTGTCACCCATAGACTCAGCACTGTCATAGACTCAGCACTGTCACCCATAGACTCAGCACTGCCACCCATAGACTCAGCACTGCACCCATAGACTCAGCACTGCACCCATAGACTCAGCACTGTCACCCATAGACTCAGCACTGTCATAGACTCAGCACTGTCACCCATAGACTCAGCACTGCCACCCATAGACTCAGCACTGCACCCATAGACTCAGCACTGCACCCATAGACTCAGCACTGTCACCCATAGACTCAGCACTGTCATAGACTCAGCACTGTCACCCATAGACTCAGCACTGTCACCCATAGACTCAGCACTGTCACCCATAGACTCAGCACTGTCACCCATTGACTCAGCACTGTCACCCATAGACTCAGCACTGTCACCCATAGACTCAGCACTGTCACCCATAGACTCAGCACTGACACCCATAGACTCAGCACTGTCACCCATAGACTCAGCACTATCATAGACTCAGAACTGTCACCCATAGACTCAGCACTGTCATAGACTCAGCACTGTCACCCATAGACTCAGCACTGTCACCCATAGACTCAGCACTGTCACCCATAGACTCAGCACTATCACCCATAGACTCAGCACTGTCACCCATAGACTCAGCACTGCTACCCATAGACTCAGCACTGTCACCCATAGACTCAGCACTGCCACCCATAGACTCAGCACTATCACCCATAGACTCAGCACTGTCATAGACTCAGCACTGCCACCCATAGACTCAGCACTGTCACCCATAGACTCAGCACTGCCACCCATAGACTCAGCACTGTCACCCATAGACTCAGCACTGTCATAAACTCAGCACTGTCACCCATAGACTCAGCACTGTCATAGACTCAGCACTGTCATAGACTCAGCACTGTCATAGACTCAGCACTGTCACCCATAGACTCAGCACTGTCATAGACTCCGCACTGCCATAGACTCAGCACTGTCATAGACTCAGCACTGCACCCATAGACTCAGCACTGCACCCATAGACTCAGCACTGTCACCCATAGACTCAGCACTGTCATAGACTCAGCACTGTCACCCATAGACTCAGCACTGCCACCCATAGACTCAGCACTGCACCCATAGACTCAGCACTGCACCCATAGACTCAGCACTGTCACCCATAGACTCAGCACTGTCATAGACTCAGCACTGTCACCCATAGACCCAGCACTGTCACCCATAGACTCAGCACTGTCACCCATAGACTCAGCACTGTCACCCATTGACTCAGCACTGTCACCCATAGACTCAGCACTGTCACCCATAGACTCAGCACTGTCACCCATAGACTCAGCACTGACACCCATAGACTCAGCACTGTCACCCATAGACTCATCACTATCATAGACTCAGAACTGTCACCCATAGACTCAGCACTGTCATAGACTCAGCACTGTCACCCATAGACTCAGCACTGTCACCCATAGACTCAGCACTGTCACCCATAGACTCAGCACTATCACCCATAGACTCAGCACTGTCACCCATAGACTCAGCAATGCTACCCACAGACTCAGCACTGTCACCCATAGACTCAGCACTGCCACCCATAGACTCAGCACTATCACCCATAGACTCAGCACTGTCATAGACTCAGCACTGCCACCCATAGACTCAGCACTGTCACCCATAGACTCAGCACTGCCACCCATAAACTCAGCACTGTCACCCATAGACTCAGCACTGTCATAAACTCAGCACTGTCACCCATAGACTCAGCACTGTCATAGACTCAGCACTGTCATAGACTCAGCACTGTCATAGACTCAGCACTGTCACCCATAGACTCAGCACTGTCATAGACTCAGCACTGCCATAGACTCAGCACTGTCATAGACTCAGCACTGTCACCCATAGACTCAGCACTGTCACCCATAGACTCAGCACTGCCACCCATAGACTCAGCACTGTCACCCATAGACTCAGCACTGCCACCCATAGACTCAGCACTATCACCCATAGACTCAGCACTGTCATAGACTCAGCACTGTCACCCATAGACTCAGCACTGCCACCCATAGACTCAGCACTATCACCCATAGACTCAGCACTGTCATAGACTCAGCACTGCCACCCATACACTCAGCACTGTCACCCATAGACTCAGCACTGTCATAAACTCAGCACTGTCACCCATAGACTCAGCACTGTCATAGACTCAGCACTATCACCCATAGACTCAGCACTGTCATAGACTCAGCACTGTCATAGACTCAGCGCTGTCATAGACTCAGCACTGTCACCCATAGACTCAGCACTGTCATAGACTCAGCACTGCCATAGACTCAGCACTGTCATAGACTCAGCACTGTCACCCATAGACTCAGCACTGTCACCCATAGACTCAGCACTGTCATAGACTCAGCACTGTCATAGACTCAGCACTGTCACCCATAGACTCAGCACTGTCACCCATAGACTCAGCACTATCATAGACTCAGCACTGTCACCCATAGACTCAGCACTGTCATAGACTCAGCACTGTCACCCATAGACTCAGCACTGTCACCCATAGACTCAGCACTGCCACCCATAGACTCAGCACTGTCACCCATAGACTCAGCACTGTCACCCATAGACTCAGCACTGTCACCCATAGACTCAGCACTGTCATAGACTCAGCACTTTCATAGACTCAGCACTGTCACCCATAGACTCAACACTGTCACAGACTCAGCACTGTCACCCATAGACTCAGCACTGTCACCCATAGACTCAGCACTGTCACCCATAGACTCAGCACTGTCACCCATAGACTCAGCACTGTCACCCATAGACTCAGCACTGTCACCCATAGACTCAGCACTGTCATAGACTCAGCACTGTCACCAATAGACTCAGCACTGTCACCCATAGACTCAGCACTGTCATAGACTCAGCACTGTCACCCATAGACTCAGCACTGTCATAGACTCAGCACTGTCACCCATAGACTCAGCACTGTCACCCATAGACTCAGCACTGTCACCCATAGACTCAGCACTATCACCCATAGACTCAGCACTGTCACCCATAGACTCAGCACTGTCACCCATAGACTCAGCACTGTCACCCATAGACTCAGCACTGTCACCCATAGACTCAGCACTGTCATAGACTCAGCACTGTCACCCATAGACTCAGCACTGCCACCCATAGACTCAGCACTATCACCCATAGACTCAGCACTGTCATAGACTCAGCACTGCCACCCATACACTCAGCACTGTCACCCATAGACTCAGCACTGTCACCCATAGACTCAGCACTGTCACCCATAGACTCAGCACTGCCACCCATAGACTCAGCACTGTCACCCATAGACTCAGCACTGTCATAAACTCAGCACTGTCACCCATAGACTCAGCACTGTCATAGACTCAGCACTGTCACCCATAGACTCAGCACTGTCATAGACTCAGCACTGCCATAGACTCAGCACTGTCATAGACTCAGCACTGTCACCCATAGACTCAGCACTGTCACCCATAGACTCAGCACTGTCACCCATAGACTCAGCACTGTCACCCATAGACTCAGCACTGTCACCCATAGACTCAGCACTGCCACCCATAGACTCAGCACTATCACCCATAGACTCAGCACTGTCATAGACTCAGCACTGCCACCCATACACTCAGCACTGTCACCCATAGACTCAGCACTGTCATAAACTCAGCACTGTCACCCATAGACTCAGCACTGTCACCCATAGACTCAGCACTGTCACCCATAGACTCAGCACTGTCATAGACTCAGCACTGTCATAGACTCAGCACTGTCATAGACTCAGCACTGTCACCCATAGACTCAGCACTGTCATAGACTCAGCACTGCCATAGACTCAGCACTGTCATAGACTCAGCACTGTCACCCATATACTCAGCACTGTCACCCATAGACTCAGCACTGTCACCCATAGACTCAGCACTGTCATAGACTCAGCACTGTCATAGACTCAGCACTGTCACCCATAGACTCAGCACTGTCACCCATAGACTCAGCACTGTCATAGACTCAGCACTGTCACCCATAGACTCAGCACTGTCATAGACTCAGCACTGTCACCCATAGACTCAGCACTGTCACCCATAGACTCAGCACTGCCACCCATAGACTCAGCACTGTCACCCATAGACTCAGCACTGCCACCCATAGACTCAGCACTATCACCCATAGACTCAGCACTGTCATAGACTCAGCACTGCCACCCATACACTCAGCACTGTCACCCATAGACTCAGCACTGTCATAAACTCAGCACTGTCACCCATAGACTCAGCACTGTCATAGACTCAGCACTGTCACCCATAGACTCAGCACTGTCATAGACTCAGCACTGCCATAGACTCAGCACTGTCATAGACTCAGCACTGTCACCCATAGACTCAGCACTGTCACCCATAGACTCAGCACTGTCACCCATAGACTCAGCACTGTCATAGACTCAGCACTGTCATAGACTCAGCACTGTCACCCATAGACTCAGCACTGTCACCCATAGACTCAGCACTGTCATAGACTCAGCACTGTCATAGACTCAGCACTGTCACCCATAGACTCAGCACTGTCACCCATAGACTCAGCACTGTCATAGACTCAGCACTGTCACCCATAGACTCAGCACTGTCATAGACTCAGCACTGTCACCCATAGACTCAGCACTGTCACCCATAGACTCAGAACTGCCACCCATAGACTCAGCACTGTCACCCATAGACTCAGCACTGTCACCCATAGACTCAGCACTGTCACCCATAGACTCAGCACTGTCATAGACTCAGCACTTTCATAGACTCAGCACTGTCACCCATAGACTCAGCACTGTCATAGACTCAGCACTGTCACCCATAGACTCAGCACTGTCACCCATAGACTCAGCACTGTCATAGACTCAGCACTGTCACCCATAGACTCAGCACTGTCACCCATAGACTCAGCACTGTCATAGACTCAGCACTGTCACCCATAGACTCAGCACTGTCACCCATAGACTCAGCACTGCCACCCATAGACTCAGCACTGTCACCCATAGACTCAGCACTGTCACCCATAGACTCAGCACTGTCACCCATAGACTCAGCACTGTCATAGACTCAGCACTTTCATAGACTCAGCACTGTTACCCATAGACTCAGCACTGTCATAGACTCAGCACTGTCACCCATAGACTCAGCACTGTCACCCATAGACTCAGCACTGTCATAGACTCAGCACTGTCACCCATAGACTCAGCACTGTCACCCATAGACTCAGCACTGTCATAGACTCAGCACTGTCACCCATAGACTCAGCACTGTCATAGACTCAGCACTGTCACCCATAGACTCAGCACTGTCACCCATAGACTCAGCACTGCCACCCATAGACTCAGCACTGTCACCCATAGACTCAGCACTGTCACCCATAGACTCAGCACTGTCACCCATAGACTCAGCACTGTCATAGACTCAGCACTTTCATAGACTCAGCACTGTCACCCATAGACTCAGCACTGTCATAGACTCAGCACTGTCACCCATAGACTCAGCACTGTCACCCATAGACTCAGCACTGTCATAGACTCAGCACTGTCACCCATAGACTCAGCACTGTCACCCATAGACTCAGCACTGTTACCCATAGACTCAGCACTGTCACCCATAGACTCAGCACTGTTACCCATAGACTCAGCACTGTCACCCATAGACTCAGCACTGTCACCCATAGACTCAGCACTGTCACCCATAGACTCAGCACTGTCATAGACTCAGCACTGTCACCCATAGACTCAGCACTGTCACCCATAGACTCAGCACTGTCACCCATAGACTCAGCACTGTCATAGACTCAGCACTTTCATAGACTCAGCACTGTCACCCATAGACTCAGCACTGTCATAGACTCAGCACTGTCACCCATAGACTCAGCACTGTCACCCATAGACTCAGCACTGTCACCCATAGACTCAGCACTGTCATAGACTCAGCACTGTCACCCATAGACTCAGCACTGTCACCCATAGACTCAGCACTGTCACCCATAGACTCAGCAATGTCACCCATAGACTCAGCACTGTCATAGACTCAGCACTGTCACCCATAGACTCAGCACTGTCATAGACTCAGCACTGTCATAGACTCAGCACTGTCACCCATAGACTCAGCACTGTCACCCATAGACTCAGCACTGTCATAGACTCAGCACTGTCATAGACTCAGCACTGTCACCCATAGACTCAGCACTGTCACCCATAGACTCAGCACTGTCATAGACTCAGCACTGTCACCCATAGACTCAGCACTGTCATAGACTCAGCACTGTCACCCATAGACTCAGCACTGTCACCCATAGACTCAGAACTGCCACCCATAGACTCAGCACTGTCACCCATAGACTCAGCACTGTCACCCATAGACTCAGCACTGTCACCCATAGACTCAGCACTGTCATAGACTCAGCACTTTCATAGACTCAGCACTGTCACCCATAGACTCAGCACTGTCATAGACTCAGCACTGTCACCCATAGACTCAGCACTGTCACCCATAGACTCAGCACTGTCATAGACTCAGCACTGTCACCCATAGACTCAGCACTGTCACCCATAGACTCAGCACTGTCATAGACTCAGCACTGTCACCCATAGACTCAGCACTGTCACCCATAGACTCAGCACTGCCACCCATAGACTCAGCACTGTCACCCATAGACTCAGCACTGTCACCCATAGACTCAGCACTGTCACCCATAGACTCAGCACTGTCATAGACTCAGCACTTTCATAGACTCAGCACTGTCACCCATAGACTCAGCACTGTCATAGACTCAGCACTGTCACCCATAGACTCAGCACTGTCACCCATAGACTCAGCACTGTCATAGACTCAGCACTGTCACCCATAGACTCAGCACTGTCACCCATAGACTCAGCACTGTCATAGACTCAGCACTGTCACCCATAGACTCAGCACTGTCATAGACTCAGCACTGTCACCCATAGACTCAGCACTGTCACCCATAGACTCAGCACTGCCACCCATAGACTCAGCACTGTCACCCATAGACTCAGCACTGTCACCCATAGACTCAGCACTGTCACCCATAGACTCAGCACTGTCATAGACTCAGCACTTTCATAGACTCAGCACTGTCACCCATAGACTCAGCACTGTCATAGACTCAGCACTGTCACCCATAGACTCAGCACTGTCACCCATAGACTCAGCACTGTCATAGACTCAGCACTGTCACCCATAGACTCAGCACTGTCACCCATAGACTCAGCACTGTCATAGACTCAGCACTGTCACCCATACACTCAGCACTGTTACCCATAGACTCAGCACTGTCACCCATAGACTCAGCACTGTTACCCATAGACTCAGCACTGCCATAGACTCAGCACTGTCACCCATAGACTCAGCACTGTCACCCATAGACTCAGCACTGTCATAGACTCAGCACTGTCACCCATAGACTCAGCACTGTCACCCATAGACTCAGCACTGTCACCCATAGACTCAGCACTGTCATAGACTCAGCACTTTCATAGACTCAGCACTGTCACCCATAGACTCAGCACTGTCATAGACTCAGCACTGTCACCCATAGACTCAGCACTGTCACCCATAGACTCAGCAATGTCACCCAAAGACTCAGCACTGTCATAGACTCAGCACTGTCACCCATAGACTCAGCACTGTCACCCATAGACTCAGCACTGTCACCCATAGACTCAGCACTGTCATAGACTCAGCACTGTCACCCATAGACTCAGCACTGTCACCCATAGACTCAGCACTGTTACCCATAGACTCAGCACTGCCATAGACTCAGCACTGTCACCCATAGACTCAGCACTGTCACCCATAGACTCAGCACTGTCATAGACTCAGCACTGTCACCCATAGACTCAGCACTGTCACCCATAGACTCAGCACTGCCACCCATAGACTCAGCACTGTCACCCATAGACTCAGCACTGTCACCCATAGACTCAGCACTGTCACCCATAGACTCAGCACTGTCATAGACTCAGCACTTTCATAGACTCAGCACTGTCACCCATAGACTCAGCACTGTCATAGACTCAGCACTGTCACCCATAGACTCAGCACTGTCACCCATAGACTCAGCACTGTCACCCATAGACTCAGCACTGTCATAGACTCAGCACTGTCACCCATAGACTCAGCACTGTCACCCATAGACTCAGCACTGTCATAGACTCAGCACTGTCACCCATAGACTCAGCACTGTCACCCATAGACTCAGCACTGTCATAGACTCAGCACTGTCACCCATAGACTCAGCACTGTCATAGACTCAGCACTGTCACCCATAGACTCAGCACTGTCACCCATAGACTCAGCACTGCCACCCATAGACTCAGCACTGTCACCCATAGACTCAGCACTGTCACCCATAGACTCAGCACTGTCACCCATAGACTCAGCACTGTCATAGACTCAGCACTTTCATAGACTCAGCACTGTCACCCATAGACTCAGCACTGTCATAGACTCAGCACTGTCACCCATAGACTCAGCACTGTCACCCATAGACTCAGCACTGTCATAGACTCAGCACTGTCACCCATAGACTCAGCACTGTCACCCATAGACTCAGCACTGTCATAGACTCAGCACTGTCACCCATACACTCAGCACTGTTACCCATAGACTCAGCACTGTCACCCATAGACTCAGCACTGTTACCCATAGACTCAGCACTGCCATAGACTCAGCACTGTCACCCATAGACTCAGCACTGTCACCCATAGACTCAGCACTGTCATAGACTCAGCACTGTCACCCATAGACTCAGCACTGTCACCCATAGACTCAGCACTGTCACCCATAGACTCAGCACTGTCATAGACTCAGCACTTTCATAGACTCAGCACTGTCACCCATAGACTCAGCACTGTCATAGACTCAGCACTGTCACCCATAGACTCAGCACTGTCACCCATAGACTCAGCAATGTCACCCATAGACTCAGCACTGTCATAGACTCAGCACTGTCACCCATAGACTCAGCACTGTCACCCATAGACTCAGCACTGTCACCCATAGACTCAGCAATGTCACCCATAGACTCAGCACTGTCATAGACTCAGCACTGTCACCCATAGACTCAGCACTGTCATAGACTCAGCACTGTCATAGACTCAGCACTGTCACCCATAGACTCAGCACTGTCACCCATAGACTCAGCACTGTCATAGACTCAGCACTGTCATAGACTCAGCACTGTCACCCATAGACTCAGCACTGTCACCCATACACTCAGCACTGTCATAGACTCAGCACTGTCACCCATAGACTCAGCACTGTCATAGACTCAGCACTGTCACCCATAGACTCAGCACTGTCACCCATAGACTCAGCACTGCCACCCATAGACTCAGCACTGTCACCCATAGACTCAGCACTGTCACCCATAGACTCAGCACTGTCACCCATAGACTCAGCACTGTCATAGACTCAGCACTTTCATAGACTCAGCACTGTCACCCATAGACTCAGCACTGTCATAGACTCAGCACTGTCACCCATAGACTCAGCACTGTCACCCATAGACTCAGCACTGTCATAGACTCAGCACTGTCACCCATAGACTCAGCACTGTCACCCATAGACTCAGCACTGTCATAGACTCAGCACTGTCACCCATAGACTCAGCACTGTCACCCATAGACTCAGCACTGCCACCCATAGACTCAGCACTGTCACCCATAGACTCAGCACTGTCACCCATAGACTCAGCACTGTCACCCATAGACTCAGCACTGTCATAGACTCAGCACTTTCATAGACTCAGCACTGTCACCCATAGACTCAGCACTGGCATAGACTCAGCACTGTCACCCATAGACTCAGCACTGTCACCCATAGACTCAGCACTGTCATAGACTCAGCACTGTCACCCATAGACTCAGCACTGTCACCCATAGACTCAGCACTGTCATAGACTCAGCACTGTCACCCATAGACTCAGCACTGTCATAGACTCAGCACTGTCACCCATAGACTCAGCACTGTCACCCATAGACTCAGCACTGCCACCCATAGACTCAGCACTGTCACCCATAGACTCAGCACTGTCACCCATAGACTCAGCACTGTCACCCATAGACTCAGCACTGTCACCCATAGACTCAGCACTGTCATAGACTCAGCACTTTCATAGACTCAGCACTGTCACCCATAGACTCAGCACTGTCATAGACTCAGCACTGTCACCCATAGACTCAGCACTGTCACCCATAGACTCAGCACTGTCATAGACTCAGCACTGTCACCCATAGACTCAGCACTGTCACCCATAGACTCAGCACTGTCATAGACTCAGCACTGTCACCCATACACTCAGCACTGTTACCCATAGACTCAGCACTGTCACCCATAGACTCAGCACTGTTACCCATAGACTCAGCACTGCCATAGACTCAGCACTGTCACCCATAGACTCAGCACTGTCACCCATAGACTCAGCACTGTCATAGACTCAGCACTGTCACCCATAGACTCAGCACTGTCACCCATAGACTCACTCAGCACTGTCATAGACTCAGCACTTTCATAGACTCAGCACTGTCACCCATAGACTCAGCACTGTCATAGACTCAGCACTGTCACCCATAGACTCAGCACTGTCACCCATAGACTCAGCAATGTCACCCAAAGACTCAGCACTGTCATAGACTCAGCACTGTCACCAACTCAGCACTTGTCACCCATAGACTCAGCCCCACTGTCTCCTAATAGACTCAGCACGTCCCCATAGACTCAGCACTGCACCCATAGACTCAGCACTGTCACCCATAGACTCAGCACTGTCACCCATAGACTCAGCACTGTCACCATAGACTCAGCACTGTCACCCATAGACTCAGCACTGTCACCCATAGACTCAGCACTGTCACAGACTCAGCAGTGTCATAGACTCAGCACTGTCACCCATAGACTCAGCACTGTCACCCATAGACTCAGCACTGTCACCCATAGACTCAGCACTGTCACCCATAGACTCAGCACTGTCACCCATAGACTCAGCACTGTCACCCATAGACTCAGCACTGTCACCCATAGACTCAGCACTGTCACCCATAGACTCAGCACTGTCACCCATAGACTCAGCACTGTCACCCATAGACTCAGCACTGTCAATAGACTCAGCACTGTCATAGACTCAGCACTGTCATAGACTCAGCACTGTCACCCATAGACTCAGCACTGTCATAGACTCAGCACTGCCATAGACTCAGCACTGTCACCCATAGACTCAGCACTGTCACCCATAGACTCAGCACTGTCACCCATAGACTCAGCACTGTCACCCATAGACTCAGCACTGTCATAGACTCAGCACTGTCATAGACTCAGCACTGTCACCCATAGACTCAGCACTGTCACCCATAGACTCAGCACTGTCATAGACTCAGCACTGTCACCCATAGACTCAGCACTGTCATAGACTCAGCACTGTCACCCATAGACTCAGCACTGTCACCCATAGACTCAGCACTGTCCACCCATAGACTCAGCACTGTCACCCATAGACTCAGCACTGCCACCCATAGACTCAGCACTGTCACCCATAGACTCAGCACTGTCATAGACTCAGCACTGCCACCCATACACTCAGCACTGTCACCCATAGACTCAGCACTGCCTCATAAACTCAGCACTGTCACCCATAGACTCAGCACTGTCATAGACTCAGCACTGTCACCCATAGACTCAGCACTGTCATAGACTCAGCACTGCCATAGACTCAGCACTGTCATAGACTCAGCACTGTCACCCATAGACTCAGCACTGTCACCCATAGACTCAGCACTGTCACCCATAGACTCAGCACTGTCCATAGACTCAGCACTGTCATAGACTCAGCACTGTCACCCATAGACTCAGCACTGTCACCCATAGACTCAGCACTGTCATAGACTCAGCACTGTCATAGACTCAGCACTGTCACCCATAGACTCAGCACTGTCACCCATAGACTCAGCACTGTCACTCATAGACTCAGCACTGTCACCCATAGACTCAGCACTGTCATAGACTCAGCACTGTCACCCATAGACTCAGCACTGTCACCCATAGACTCAGCACTGTCACCCATAGACTCAGCACTGTCACCCATAGACTCAGCACTGTCACCCATAGACTCAGCACTGTCACCCATAAACTCAGCACTGTCATAGACTCAGCACTGTCATAGACTCAGCACTGTCATAGACTCAGCACTGTCACCATAGACTCAGCACTGTCACCCATAGACTCAGCACTGTCACCCATAGACTCAGCACTGTCACCCATAGACTCAGCACTGTCACCCATAGACTCAGCACTGTCACCCATAGACTCAGCACTGTCATAGACCACTGTCATAGACTCAGCACTTTCATAGACTCAGCACTGTCACCCATAGACTCAGCACTGTCATAGACTCAGCACTGTCACCCATAGACTCAGCACTGTCATAGACTCAGCACTGTCACCCATAGACTCAGCACTGTCACCCATAGACTCAGCACTGTCATAGACTCAGCACTGTCACCCATAGACTCAGCACTGTCACCCATAGACTCAGCACTGCCACCCATAGACTCAGCACTGTCACCCATAGACTCAGCACTGTCACCCATAGACTCAGCACTGTCATAGACTCAGCACTTTCATAGACTCAGCACTGTCACCCATAGACTCAGCACTGTCATAGACTCAGCACTGTCACCCATAGACTCAGCACTGTCACCCATAGACTCAGCACTGTCATAGACTCAGCACTGTCACCCATAGACTCAGCACTGTCACCCATAGACTCAGCACTGTCATAGACTCAGCACTGTCACCCATAGACTCAGCACTGTCATAGACTCAGCACTGTCACCCATAGACTCAGCACTGTCACCCATAGACTCAGCACTGCCACCCATAGACTCAGCACTGTCACCCATAGACTCAGCACTGTCACCCATAGACTCAGCACTGTCACCCATAGACTCAGCACTGTCATAGACTCAGCACTTTCATAGACTCAGCACTGTCACCCATAGACTCAGCACTGTCATAGACTCAGCACTGTCACCCATAGACTCAGCACTGTCACCCATAGACTCAGCACTGTCATAGACTCAGCACTGTCACCCATAGACTCAGCACTGTCACCCATAGACTCAGCACTGTCATAGACTCAGCACTGTCACCCATACACTCAGCACTGTTACCCATAGACTCAGCACTGTCACCCATAGACTCAGCACTGTTACCCATAGACTCAGCACTGCCATAGACTCAGCACTGTCACCCATAGACTCAGCACTGTCACCCATAGACTCAGCACTGTCATAGACTCAGCACTTTCATAGACTCAGCACTGTCACCCATAGACTCAGCACTGTCACCCATGGACTCAGCACTGTCACCCATAGACTCAGCACTGTCATAGACTCAGCACTTTCATAGACTCAACACTGTCACCCATAGACTCAGCACTGTCATAGACTCAGCACTGTCACCCATAGACTCAGCACTGTCACCCATAGACTCAGCACTGTCACCCATAGACTCAGCACTGTCATAGACTCAGCACTGTCACCCATAGACTCAGCACTGTCACCCATAGACTCAGCACTGTCATAGACTCAGCACTGTCACCCATAGACTCAGCACTGTCACCCATAGACTCAGCACTGTCACCCATAGACTCAGCACTGTCACCCATAGACTCAGCACTGTCATAGACTCAGCACTGTCACCCATAGACTCAGCACTGTCACCCATAGACTCAGCACTGTCACCCATAGACTCAGCACTGTCATAGACTCAGCACTGTCACCCATAGACTCAGCACTGTCATAGACTCAGCACTGTCACCCATAGACTCAGCACTGTCACCCATAGACTCAGCACTGCCACCCATAGACTCAGCACTGTCACCCATAGACTCAGCACTGCCACCCATAGACTCAGCACTATCACCCATAGACTCAGCACTGTCATAGACTCAGCACTGCCACCCATACACTCAGCACTGTCACCCATAGACTCAGCACTGTCATAAACTCAGCACTGTCACCCATAGACTCAGCACTGTCATAGACTCAGCACTGTCACCCATAGACTCAGCACTGTCATAGACTCAGCACTGCCATAGACTCAGCACTGTCATAGACTCAGCACTGTCACCCATAGACTCAGCACTGTCACCCATAGACTCAGCACTGTCACCCATAGACTCAGCACTGTCATAGACTCAGCACTGTCATAGACTCAGCACTGTCACCCATAGACTCAGCACTGTCACCCATAGACTCAGCACTGTCATAGACTCAGCACTGTCATAGACTCAGCACTGTCACCCATAGACTCAGCACTGTCACCCATAGACTCAGCACTGTCATAGACTCAGCACTGTCACCCATAGACTCAGCACTGTCATAGACTCAGCACTGTCACCCATAGACTCAGCACTGTCACCCATAGACTCAGCACTGCCACCCATAGACTCAGCACTGTCACCCATAGACTCAGCACTGTCACCCATAGACTCAGCACTGTCACCTATAGACTCAGCACTGTCATAGACTCAGCACTTTCATAGACTCAGCACTGTCACCCATAGACTCAGCACTGTCATAGACTCAGCACTGTCACCCATAGACTCAGCACTGTCACCCATAGACTCAGCACTGTCATAGACTCAGCACTGTCACCCATAGACTCAGCACTGTCACCCATAGACTCAGCACTGTCATAGACTCAGCACTGTCACCCATAGACTCAGCACTGTCACCCATAGACTCAGCACTGCCACCCATAGACTCAGCACTGTCACCCATAGACTCAGCACTGTCACCCATAGACTCAGCACTGTCACCCATAGACTCAGCACTGTCATAGACTCAGCACTTTCATAGACTCAGCACTGTCACCCATAGACTCAGCACTGTCATAGACTCAGCACTGTCACCCATAGACTCAGCACTGTCACCCATAGACTCAGCACTGTCATAGACTCAGCACTGTCACCCATAGACTCAGCACTGTCACCCATAGACTCAGCACTGTCATAGACTCAGCACTGTCACCCATAGACTCAGCACTGTCATAGACTCAGCACTGTCACCCATAGACTCAGCACTGTCACCCATAGACTCAGCACTGCCACCCATAGACTCAGCACTGTCACCCATAGACTCAGCACTGTCACCCATAGACTCAGCACTGTCACCCATAGACTCAGCACTGTCATAGACTCAGCACTTTCATAGACTCAGCACTGTCACCCATAGACTCAGCACTGTCATAGACTCAGCACTGTCACCCATAGACTCAGCACTGTCACCCATAGACTCAGCACTGTCATAGACTCAGCACTGTCACCCATAGACTCAGCACTGTCACCCATAGACTCAGCACTGTCATAGACTCAGCACTGTCACCCATACACTCAGCACTGTTACCCATAGACTCAGCACTGTCACCCATAGACTCAGCACTGTTACCCATAGACTCAGCACTGCCATAGACTCAGCACTGTCACCCATAGACTCAGCACTGTCACCCATAGACTCAGCACTGTCATAGACTCAGCACTGTCACCCATAGACTCAGCACTGTCACCCATAGACTCAGCACTGTCACCCATAGACTCAGCACTGTCACCCATAGACTCAGCACTGTCATAGACTCAGCACTTTCATAGACTCAGCACTGTCACCCATAGACTCAGCACTGTCATAGACTCAGCACTGTCACCCATAGACTCAGCACTGTCACCCATAGACTCAGCACTGTCACCCATAGACTCAGCACTGTCACCCATAGACTCAGCACTGTCATAGACTCAGCACTGTCACCCATAGACTCAGCACTGTCATAGACTCAGCACTGTCACCCATAGACTCAGCACTGTCACCCATAGACTCAGCACTGCCACCCATAGACTCAGCACTGTCACCCATAGACTCAGCACTGCCACCCATAGACTCAGCACTATCACCCATAGACTCAGCACTGTCATAGACTCAGCACTGCCACCCATACACTCAGCACTGTCACCCATAGACTCAGCACTGTCATAAACTCAGCACTGTCACCCATAGACTCAGCACTGTCATAGACTCAGCACTGTCACCCATAGACTCAGCACTGTCATAGACTCAGCACTGCCATAGACTCAGCACTGTCATAGACTCAGCACTGTCACCCATAGACTCAGCACTGTCACCCATAGACTCAGCACTGTCACCCATAGACTCAGCACTGTCATAGACTCAGCACTGTCATAGACTCAGCACTGTCACCCATAGACTCAGCACTGTCACCCATAGACTCAGCACTGTCATAGACTCAGCACTGTCATAGACTCAGCACTGTCACCCATAGACTCAGCACTGTCACCCATAGACTCAGCACTGTCATAGACTCAGCACTGTCACCCATAGACTCAGCACTGTCATAGACTCAGCACTGTCACCCATAGACTCAGCACTGTCACCCATAGACTCAGCACTGCCACCCATAGACTCAGCACTGTCACCCATAGACTCAGCACTGTCACCCATAGACTCAGCACTGTCACCCATAGACTCAGCACTGTCATAGACTCAGCAATTTCATAGACTCAGCACTGTCACCCATAGACTCAGCACTGTCATAGACTCAGCACTGTCACCCATAGACTCAGCACTGTCACCCATAGACTCAGCACTGTCATAGACTCAGCACTGTCACCCATAGACTCAGCACTGTCACCCATAGACTCAGCACTGTCATAGACTCAGCACTGTCACCCATAGACTCAGCACTGTCACCCATAGACTCAGCACTGCCACCCATAGACTCAGCACTGTCACCCATAGACTCAGCACTGTCACCCATAGACTCAGCACTGTCACCCATAGACTCAGCACTGTCATAGACTCAGCACTTTCATAGACTCAGCACTGTCACCCATAGACTCAGCACTGTCATAGACTCAGCACTGTCACCCATAGACTCAGCACTGTCACCCATAGACTCAGCACTGTCATAGACTCAGCACTGTCACCCATAGACTCAGCACTGTCACCCATAGACTCAGCACTGTCATAGACTCAGCACTGTCACCCATAGACTCAGCACTGTCATAGACTCAGCACTGTCACCCATAGACTCAGCACTGTCACCCATAGACTCAGCACTGCCACCCATAGACTCAGCACTGTCACCCATAGACTCAGCACTGTCACCCATAGACTCAGCACTGTCACCCATAGACTCAGCACTGTCATAGACTCAGCACTTTCATAGACTCAGCACTGTCACCCATAGACTCAGCACTGTCATAGACTCAGCACTGTCACCCATAGACTCAGCACTGTCACCCATAGACTCAGCACTGTCATAGACTCAGCACTGTCACCCATAGACTCAGCACTGTCACCCATAGACTCAGCACTGTCATAGACTCAGCACTGTCACCCATACACTCAGCACTGTTACCCATAGACTCAGCACTGTCACCCATAGACTCAGCACTGTTACCCATAGACTCAGCACTGCCATAGACTCAGCACTGTCACCCATAGACTCAGCACTGTCACCCATAGACTCAGCACTGTCATATACTCAGCACTGTCACCCATAGACTCAGCACTGTCACCCATAGACTCAGCACTGTCACCCATAGACTCAGCACTGTCACCCATAGACTCAGCACTGTCATAGACTCAGCACTTTCATAGACTCAGCACTGTCACCCATAGACTCAGCACTGTCATAGACTCAGCACTGTCACCCATAGACTCAGCACTGCCATAGACTCAGCACTGTCATAGACTCAGCACTGTCACCCATATACTCAGCACTGTCACCCATAGACTCAGCACTGTCACCCATAGACTCAGCACTGTCACCCATAGACTCAGCACTGTCATAGACTCAGCACTGTCACCCATAGACTCAGCACTGTCACCCATAGACTCAGCACTGTTACCCATAGACTCAGCACTGCCATAGACTCAGCACTGTCACCCATAGACTCAGCACTGTCACCCATAGACTCAGCACTGTCATAGACTCAGCACTGTCACCCATAGACTCAGCACTGTCACCCATAGACTCAGCACTGTCACCCATAGACTCAGCACTGTCACCCATAGACTCAGCACTGTCACCCATAGACTCAGCACTGTCATAGACTCAGCACTGTCACCCATAGACTCAGCACTGTCACTAATAGACTCAGCACTGTCACCCATAGACTCAGCACTGTCATAGACTCAGCACTGTCATAGACTCAGCACTTTCATAGACTCAGCACTGTCACCCATAGACTCAGCACTGTCATAGACTCAGCACTGTCACCCATAGACTCAGCACTGTCATAGACTCAGCACTGTCACCCATAGACTCAGCACTGTCATAGACTCAGCACTGTCATAGACTCAGCACTGTCATAGACTCAGCACTTTCATAGACTCAGCACTGTCACCCATAGACTCAGCACTGTCATAGACTCAGCACTGTCACCCATAGACTCAGCACTGTCACCCATAGACTCAGCACTGTCATAGACTCAGCACTGTCACCCATAGACTCAGCACTGTCATAGACTCAGCACTGTCACCCATAGACTCAGCACTGTCATAGACTCAGCACTGTCATAGACTCAGCACTGTCATAGACTCAGCACTTTCATAGACTCAGCACTGTCACCCATAGACTCAGCACTGTCATAGACTCAGCACTGTCACCCATAGACTCACTTCCTCGTCCTTCTCCCTGATGAGCTTCTCTGTGTCGGTTGCCACGGCCGCTGCGTCCCCCTCCCTGCACACACAGACACACACAGACACACACACACACAGACACACACACACAGACACACACAGACACACACACAGAGACACACACACACAGACACACACGCACACACACACAGACACACAGACACACACACAGACACACACAGACACACACACAGACACACACACAGACACACACAGACACACACACACACAGACACACACACAGACACACACAGACACACACACACACAGACACACACACAGACACACACACACAGACACACACACAGACACAGGTAGTGGAAGAGTCACCCCAGGTAGCTCACTAGGAATAGAGGGGCAAGTGACATTCACAACGAGTAGCAGCAGCGGCAGCGTCTCCACCGTGTCTCGTCTCACTGGCTCACACGTGCTGTGGGCCAGCTGAGCCAGCTGAGCCAGGCCGTGGATGTGTCTGGGGTCTCACCGCTGAGCCAGCTGAGCCAGCTGAGCCAGCTGAGCCAGGCTGTGCGTGGGGTCTCACCGCTGAGCGGCGTTGTGTGAGCGGAGGGCCAGGTGAGCCATGCCGTGGATGTGTCTGGGGTCTCACCGCTGAGCCAGCTGAGCCAGCTGAGCCAGGAGGGCCAGGTGAGCCAGGCCGTGGATGTGTGTGGGGTCTCACCGCTGAGCCAGCTGAGCCAGCTGAGCCAGGCCGTGTGTGGGGTCTCACCGCTGAGCGGCGTTGTGCGAGCGGAGGGCCAGGTGAGCCATGCCGTGGATGTGTCGAGCACGGAAGTTCTCGTAGTGCGTGTCCTGGGTCACGTCCTTGAGGTCCTGCATGTGGGTCTGTACCAGCATGGAGCGCAGGCGGGTGAAGTCGCAGTGACTCGAGTTCTCCACTGCACGGGGAGAGACACGGGGGGGAGGGGGGAGACACGGGGGGGGGGAGACACGGGGGGGAGGGGGGAGACACGGGGGGAGGGGGGAGACACGGGGGGGAGGGGGGAGACACGGGGGGGAGACACGGGGGGAGGGGGGAGACACGGGGGGGGGAGGGGGGAGACACGGGGGGGAGACACGGGGGGGAGGGGGGAGACACGGGGGGGGAGACACGGGGGGGAGGGGGGAGACACGGGGGGGAGACACGGGGGGGGAGAGACACGGGGGGAGACACGGGGGGGGGGGGAGACACGGGGGGGAGACACGGGGGGGGGAGACACGGGGAGACACGGGGGGGGGGAGACACGGGGGGAGACACGCGGAGACACGGGGGGGGGAGACACGGGGGGAGACACGTGGAGACACGGGGGGGGAGAGACAAGCGGAGACACGGGGGGGGGAGACACGGGGGGAGACACGGGGGGGAGACACGCGGGAGGGGAGACACGGGGGTTTAGGGTTGGGTGTGGGTGAGTGAGTGTGTGGGTGAGTGAGTGAGGGTGAGTGAGGGTGAGTGTGTAGGTGAGTGTGTGGGTGAGTGTGTGGGTGAGTGAGGGTGAGTGTGTGGGTGAGTGTGGGTGAGTGTGTGGGTGAGTGTGTGTGAGTGTGGGTGAGTGTGTGGGTGAGTGTGTGTGAGTGTGGGTGAGTGTGTGGGTGAGTGTGTGTGAGTGTGGGTGAGTGTGTGGGTGAGTGTGTGTGAGTGTGGGTGAGTGTGTGGGTGAGTCCGGCAAAACAACCCCCTACCTCCTCGCGGTGCCGGACGGGCAACTCTGTCGTGGACAGTGCTGTGGGGGGAGGTCCAATTTTTGATTGGCTCCTCCCCTCATGGCATATGTGTCCACCACAGGGGCTAAACGGGGGCTCAGGATGGGTGCGAGGGGCTGGTAACCCCTCCACCTTCAATAAATTACCACAAAACCACGACTTAAATATGTAACTAATAAGCTTGTGGCGGAGGCCCCGGGGGGCCAGGCGTCTATGACGTCTCCTGGCCAAACCCCAATTGGCGGAGCCAGGAGATTGAATCTCTACCCTCGGGGTTCCTCCAGAAACAACGAAAAACCACTACGGGTGGCCACGTGGAATGTTCGAACGCTCACTGCGAAGGAGAGGCTGCCACTCCTCTGTCGGGAGCTGGACCAGTACCGCCTGGATCTGTGTGGCATTCAGGAGGTCTGGTGGACCGGCTCTGGCTCCTGCCACCATGAAGGGTGGACAGTCCTCTACGCGGGGCAGCAGACTGCCAAACAACAGGGTGTGGCTCTTCTTTTGAACAAAATAATGAAGGGGTGTGGGAGCGTGGCGGTGAGGTGTGGGAAGCTGTAAGTCCCAGGCTACTTTGGGCTCGCCTTCCCATCAACCGGAGGCGAGGAGTGGTGGTCGTGGTTGCTTTTGCCCCCACCGAAGATGAACATCCGTGGAGGGATGCAGGCAAAGCCGATGAGTCAGATGCCTTCTATGACCTCCTGTCACAGGTGCTGGCTAAAGTGGCCCCTCGGGATAGAGTCATCATGTTGGGTGACTTCAATGTCCGAGTTGGTCATGATACTGGCACCTGGTCTGGAGTGATTGGAGGGCATGGGCCAGATCAACTCAATAACAACGGTAGGAGGCTGCTAGATTTTTGTCCAGCCCATGGGCTTGTAATTACCAACACGCTGTTCCGGCATCGGCGCACCCACACAACATCATCGATGCATGCCGGGTCCAAGCAAGAACATCTGCTGGACTACATAGTGACGGACCAGCGGATGCGAGCCCATGTCCTTGACACCAGGACCTACCGTGGAGCTGATCTGCCCTCTGACCATCGACTAGTCATCTGTAAGATGCACCTGCCATTCTTCCACTCCGGTGGTGGGTGTACACCCAGGACCCCATTGCAACCTAAAGTGGCCTGGTCTCAGTTATCTGATGAAAGTTGCAAGCGAGAATTTCATCATCGCTTGCGGCTGGGATTGGCATCGTCCCCGACTCCTCCTGATGTCGAGGGTAAATGGGCGAGGTTTAGGACTGTGACTCATGCAGCTGCAATGGCTGCTTTGGGTACGCGGTCCAGACCTCCCCAGAGACCCTGGCTGACAGAGGAGGTGTTCAGGATGGTTGAGAAAAGCGATAGGCCCACTGTCATCGGCTACAGAATCCCACGTCAGAGAATGAGGAGGCTTACCGCAGCCTTCGCTCAGAGGTTCGGAGAGCCGTGAGGCGCTGCAAGGATGGGTGGTGGTCGCGGGTTGCTGAGGAGATGGAGTCTGCCTCAGTGGCCCGTGATCACAAATCTCTATTTAACTCCATCAAAAAAGTAATCTGCAGCGCCACACCTATTACCATCATTAGGGGAAATAACGGTGACCCAATCTCCGACCCCCAGGGACAGGTTTGCAGATTTGCTGAGCATTTCTGTGAGGTCCTGGGGGAGAGAAAATCCCTCAGCCAGGAAAACATCGTGGCACATAGTGAGGATGAACCCTGCTGAGGCTGCGGTGCCTCAAATATTGGAAGAAGTCACCCCCTGTGAGTGGCTGGCTGAGGTGCCATCTGTTGAGCAAGTACTGAAGGCGATCCGGAGTCTGAGACCAGGAAAGGCAGCGGGCAGAGATGATCTCCAAAGCAAAATGCTGAGGGAGGGCGGCGTTTGTGCACAGACTACCCTATATGACATCATAACAACAGTCTGGACCACTGGACGGGTTCCGCAGGATTGGAAGGATGCCCTGGTGGTCCCCCTCTTTAAGAAGGGAGGCCGCACAGACTTTAACAACTACAGGGGCATCTCACTCCTCAGTGTGCCGGGAAAGGTCCTGGCAAGGATTATTCAACATCGCCTTGCCAGGCACGCTGAGGAGAGGCTTGCGGAGCCCCAATGCGGTTTCAGGAAAGGGCGGTCCTGCACAGATGCCATATTTTCTGTCCGTCTGCTACAGCAGAGGTGTAGGGAATTCCAACAAGACCTACATCTCTGCTTTATTGACCTGGTCAAGGCCTATAATACCATCAGTAGGCCTGGGCTCTGGGTTGTTCTTCGTGCTTTTGGAGTACCTGACCCTCTGCTCACGATCATTAAGGACCTTCATGATGGTGAGCGGGCCCGGGTAAAACTACGTGGCTGGGAGTCAGAGCCATTCCCTGTACACCTTGGGGTGCGACAGGGATGTCCTCTGGCTCCCACATTATTTAACATCTATTTTGACCACGTAGTTCGTGAAGTCTTCAATAGCTGTACCGGGGGAATCTCCATATGGTACAGATATAATGGGAGGCTGATCGATGCCCGGGTGCGGTCAAGGGATGGCTCCCTATTGCTCAACCACGTTATGTATGCTGATGATTTGGTAATAGCTGCTCAGTAAGAGGAGGAGTTGGAGATGCTGCTGCTGAGACTGGAGCGTGCCACTAAGAGGTGGGGCCTTACCATCAGCCCCACCAAAACTAAGCACCTGCCTGGGTATTTTGTACCATCGGACACTCCACCCCCACAACTCCCGATCGGTGATGGGGCAGTTGTGGAGAGAGTGGAGAGTTTCCCATACCTGGGAAGTGTGCTTATGACTGGCTCCAGTTTAACAGCAGAGGTCTCACTCCGAATCAGTCGAGCGGCAATATCTTTTTATCGGTTGCGTAACGCTGTGTGGAAGCTACCTGGTCTGTCGCTCCGCACTAAGCTTCAGGTCTTCTCGGCCACGGTCATTCCCTCCCACACTTCACGTGGCCTCAGGGTGCACATAGCCTGGCACAAGCGTCGTGGTGACCTCACCGCCACTTTGTGGCGAATGGCGGTTGTTGTTGTTGTGTGTGTGAGTGTGTGTCAGTGTGTGGGTGAGTGTGTGGGTGAGTGTGGATGAGTGTGTGTGAGTGTGTGGGTGAGTGTGTGGGTGAGTGTGGGTGAGTGTGGGTGAGTCACCCTCCACGATGCCCCAGGGGTAGAGTCTCCCTCTCACTCTCTTCCCCAGAGCGTCCACCACCGTGTTACTCCCCACCACAGCAAACGGCACGCTGGCCTGCACACACACACACACATGTTACACATGTTACACATGTTACACACAAACATGTTACACACAAACATGTTACGCACACACACACGTTACACATGTTACACACACACATGTAACACATGTTACACACACATGTTACACACACATGTTACACACACATGTTACACACACATGTTACACACAAACATGTTACACACACGCTACACATGTTACACATGTTACACACAAACATGTTACACACAAACATGTTACGCAGACACACACACGTTACACATGTTACACACACAGATGTGTAGAGGTGTTAACTACGCACTGTTGCGCAACCTGCATTGCCACCAGGGCAGTGCAGCATTACCCCTGGGTACAACGGTTGGGGTCACTCGAGGTGAAACGGATCGTGGCCAGGGGTTGGTCAGCACCAATCAGACGGTTCCACGTGGGAATGTGTGATTGGTTCTGCCTGGCCAGGAAGGGGTATAAGACGGTGACCCAACAGACCTCGGGGAGTTCTCTCCCTGTACGAAGATAGAAGACTGGGCTGGAGCCTAGCCAGGACCCTGGACCAGCCTCCCAGCCCTTCTGAGGGCTAAGGCTCGGCATACCCAGTGGTCAGGACCCACCGGGCCAGCGGTGGGTCACATAGCCTCCCCTAGGTCCTAGCCGGAGGACTAGGATAGCGGTAGACGTGTGAGTCCCGCCAAGTCCGGAGGCTGTACCTCCTTAGGTATCAAGGAGGTTAGCGGTAGACGTGTGAGTAAGTCCCGCCAAGTCCAGAGGATGTACCTCCTTAGGTATCAAGGAGGTTAGCGGTAGACGTGTGAGTCCCGCCAAGTCCGGAGGATGTACCTTCTTAGGTATCAAGGAGGTTAGCGGTAGACGTGTGAGTAAGTCCCGCCAAGTCCAGAGGATGTACCTCCTTAGGTATCAAGGAGGTTAGCGGTAGACGTGTGAGTCCCGCCAAGTCCGGAGGATGTACCTCCTTAGGTATCAAGGAGGTTAGCGGTAGACGTGTGAGTAAGTCCCGCCAAGTCCAGAGGATGTACCTCCTTAGGTATCAAGGAGGTTAGCGGTAGACGTGTGAGTAAGTCCCGCCAAGTCCGGAGGTTGTACCTCCTTAGGTATCAAGGAGGTTAGCGGTAGACGTGTGAGTAAGTCCCGCCAAGTCCAGAGGATGTACCTCCTTAGGTATCAAGGAGGTTAGCGGTAGACGTGTGAGTAAGTCCCGCCAAGTCCGGAGGATGTACCTCCTTAGGTATCAAGGAGGTTAGCGGTAGACGTGTGAGTAAGTCCCGCCAAGTCCGGAGGCTGTACCTCCTTAGGTATCAAGGAGGTTAGCGGTAGACGTGTGAGTCCCGCCAAGTCCGGAGGCTGTACCTCCTTAGGTATCAAGGAGGTTAGCGGTAGACGTGTGAGTAAGTCCCGCCAAGTCCAGAGGCTGTACCTCCTTAGGTATCAAGGAGGTTAGCGGTAGACGTGTGAGTAAGTCCTGCCAAGTCCGGAGGATGTACCTCCTTAGGTATCAAGGAGGTTAGCGGTAGACGTGTGAGTCCCGCCAAGTCCGGAGGCTGTACCTCCTGAGGTATCAAGGAGGTTAGCGGTAGACGTGTGAGTCCCGCCAAGTCCGGAGGCTGTACCTCCTGAGGTATCAAGGAGGTTAGCGGTAGACGTGTGAGTAAGTCCCGCCAAGTCCGGAGGCTGTACCTCCCTAGGTATCAAGGAGGTTAGCGGTAGACGTGTGAGTAAGTCCCGCCAAGTCCGGAGGCTGTACCTCCTTAGGTATCAAGGAGGTTAGCGGTAGGCATGTGAGTCCTGCCAAGCAAGGAGGCTGTACCTCCCTAGGGTATCGGGTGAGGGGACCGAATATCCCTCTGTGTGTGTTAAGCGTTGTATAAGGAAATAATACAATAAACAGAGTGTGCCTCCTAAGAAGTCTGCTCGTCCTTACAACACTACACATCTAACACATGTTACACACACATCTTACACACACGTTACACACAAACATGTTACGCACACACACACGTTACACATGTTACACACACACGTTACACATGTTACACACACATGTTACATACACATGTTACACATGTTACACACACAGTGACACACACATGTTACACACACGTTACACACACACACGTTACACATGTTACACACACATTGACACACAGACACACAGTGACACATACACACAACAACAACCGCCATTCGCCACGAAGTGGCGGTGATGTCACCACAACGCTTGTGCCAGGCTATGCGCACCCTGAGGCCACGTGAAGTGTCGAACGCCCGCTGGCAGGAGGTCACAGGACAGACTCAGCAGGTGCCACGGGTCGACTGACTGAGAAGACTGGCTGATGCACCACCTGTGCCCCCTACTGTGCCAACCTGCTGTGCTTTAGCCACCCGGCACTCCGCTCGTTGTTTTGAGCGTCGCTCCTCCGCCCTCCGTTGTTGTTGGAGGGCGACTGCCTCCAACTGCCCAGTAGCGTCCTTCACGAGCCTCCTCCACAGAGGCCGATCTTGACACCGCTGGTACCGGTCATCGGCAAGTCCACTCAGCTCCACGTCCTCCTGTACCACATCACTCCATCTCTTCTCTAGCCCGTGCCACGCTCGTTTAGCCCCCTCGATCCGGCCGAACAAAAGCTGTTTCGGCATGCGGTGGCTGGGCATGCGGGCGACATGACCCAGCCATCGCAGCCTTGCCCGCCGGAGGAGCTCACCGATGGGACCTTGCCCAGATCTTTCAAGGATTTGTGAGCTCCTCACACAATCCAGTCTGGTTAAACCCAGGATGGATCGTAGGCAGGCCAGCCTAAATGTTTCTAACCGGCGAAGATGTTCCATTAGGGGGGTCCACGTTTTGCAAGCGTAGAGAAGGGAGGGAATGACCGTGGCCGAGAAGACCTGAAGCTTAGTGCGGAGCGACAGACCAGGTAGCTTCCACACAGCGTTACGCAACCGATGAAAAGATATTGCCGCTTGACTGATTCAGAGTGAGACCTCTGTTGTTAAACTGGAGCCAGTCATAAGCACACTGCCCAGATATGGGAAACTCTCCACTCTCTCCACAACTGCCCCATCACCGATTGGGAGTTGTGGGGGTGGAGTGTCCGATGGTAAAAAATACCCAGGCAGGTGCTTAGTTTTGGTGGGGCTGATGGTAAGGCCCCATCTCTTAGTACCACACTCCAGTCTCAGCAGCAGCATCTCCAACTACTCCTCTGAATGAGCAGCTATTACCAAATCATCGGCATACATAACGTAGTTGAGCAATAGGGAGCCATCCCTTGACCGCACCCGGGCATCGATCAGCCTTCCATTATATCTGTACCATATGGAGATTCCCCCGGTACAGCTATTGAATGCTTCATGAACTACGTGGTCAAAATAGATGTTAAATAATGTGGGAGCCAGAGGACATCCCTGTCGCACCCCAAGGTGTACCGGGAATGGCTCTGACTCCCGGCCACGTAGTTTTACCCAGGCCCGCTCATCATCATGAAGGTCCTTAATGATCGTGAGCAGAGGGTCAGGTACTCCAAAAGCACGAAGAACAACTCAGAGCCCAGGCCTACTGATGGCATCATAGGCCTTGACCAGGTCAATAAAGCAGAGATGTAGGTCTTGCTGGAATTCCCTACACAGTGACACAACAACAACAACCGCCATTCGCCACTAAGTGGCGGTGACGTCACCATGACGCTTGTGCCAGGCTATGTGCACCCTGAGGCCACGTGAAGTGTCGAACGCCCGCTGGCAGGAGGTCACGGGGCAGACCCAGGTGCCACGGGTCGACTGACTGAGATGACTGGCTGATGCACCACCTGTGCCCCCTACTGTGCCAACCTGCTGTGCTTTAGCCACCCGGCGCTCCGCTCGTTGTTCTGAGTGTCGCTCCTCCGCCCTCCGTTGTTGTTGGAGGGCGACTACCTCCAACTGCCCAGTAGCATCCTTCACGAGCCTCCTCCACAGAGGCCGATCTTGACACCGCTGGTACCAGTCATCGGCAAGTCCACTCAGCTCCACGTCCTCCTGTACCACATCACTCCATCTCTTCTCTAGCCCGTGCCGCGCCCACTTAGCCCCCTCAATCCGGCCGAACAAAAGCTGTTTCGGCATGCAGTGGCTGGGCATGCAGGCTACATGACCCAGCCATCGCAGCCTTGCCCGCCGGAGGAGCTCACCGATGGGACCTTGCCCAGATCTTTCAAGGATTTGTGAGCTCCTCACACAATCCAGTCTGGTTAAACCGAGGATGGATCGTAGGCAGGCCAGCCTAAATGTTTCTAACCGGCGAAGATGTTCCATTAGGGGGGTCCACGTTTCGCAAGCATAGAGAAGGGAGGGAATGACCGTGGCCGAGAAGACCTGAAGCTTAGTGCAGAGCGACAGACCAGGTAGCTTCCACACAGCGTTATGCAACCGATTAAAAGATATTGCCGCTCGACTGATTCGGAGTGAGACCTCTGCTGTTAAACTGGAGCCAGTCATAAGCACACTGCCCAGGTATGGGAAACTCTCCACTCTCTCCACAACTGCCCCATCACCGATTGGGAGTTGTGGGGGTGGAGTGTCCGAGGGTACAAAATACCCAGGCAGGTGCTTAGTTTTGGTGGGGCTGATGGTAAGGCCCCACAGTGACACACACAGACACACACACACACACAGTGACACACACAGACACACACAGTGACACACACAGTGACATACACAGTGACACACACACAGTGACACACACACAGTGACACACACACAGACACACACACACACAGTGACACACACACAGACACACACACAGACACACACACACACAGTGACACACACAGACACACACACACAGTGACACACACACAGTGACACACACACAGACACACACACACAGTGACACACACACAGACACACACACAGACACACAGACACACACACACACAGTGACACACACAGACACACACACAGTGACACACACAGACACACACACACACAGACACACACACACAGGTATACGGGATAGAGAGACCAAGGGAGATGGTGTTGATGGTGATGATGTTGGTGGTGTTGATGTTGGTGGTGTTGATGTTGGTGATGTTGGTGGTGAAGGTGGTGTTGATGATGTTGATTATGTTGGTGATGTTGGTGATGGTGATGGTGGTGTTGATGATGGTGGTGGTGAAGGTGATGGTGGCGGTGATGTTGATGATGTTGGTGATGGTGCTGGTAATGTTGGTGATGTTGGTGATGTTGGTGATGGTGGTGGTGATGGCGATGGTGATGTTGATGTTGGTGATGATGATGATGGTGATGTTGGTGATGTTGGTGATGTTGGTGATGGTGATGGTGGTGTTGATGATGGTGGTGATGGTGGTGGTGATGGTGATGGTGGCGGTGATGTTGATGATGTTGATGATGATGTTGGTGATGGTGATGATGATGTTGATGATGGTGGTGGTGATGGTGGTGGTGATGGTGATGATGATGTTGGTGATGTTGGTGATGGTGGTGGTGATGGTGATGGTGATGTTGATGTTGGTGATGATGATGAAGATGATGTTGGTGATGTCATCACCTTCAGCTCTTTGTCTCGCTGCTTGACGTCATCCTCCTCGTCAGAGTCGCACTCCGGGAACTGGTAGAGCTTGATCCCAAACTCCTCCACCTCGTCACGCACCTCATCACAACAACAACAACATCACAACAACACAACAATACAACAACATCACAAGAACATCACAACAACAACATCGCGTGTGTGTGTGGGTGAGTGTGTGTGAGTGTGTCTGGGTGAGTGTGTGAGTGTGTGTGAGTGTGGGTGTGTGTGTGAGTGTGTCTGGGTGTGTCTGGGTGTGTGTGTGAGTGTGGGTGTGTGTGTGAGTGTGTCTGGGTGAGTGTGTGAGTGTGTCTGGGTGAGTGTGTGAGTGTGTGTGTGTGAGTGTGTGTGTGAGTGTGTCTGGGTGTGTGTGTGAGTGTGTGTGAGTGTGGGTGTGTGTGTGAGTGTGTGTGAGTGTGTGTGTGGGTGTGTGTGAGTGTGTCTGGGTGTGTCTGGGTGTGTCTGGGTGTGTGTGTGTGAGTGTGTGTGAGTGTGTCTGGGTGAGTGTGTGTCTGGGTGAGTGTGTGTGTGTGAGTGTGTGTGAGTGTGTCTGGGTGTGTGTGTGAGTGTGTGTGAGTGTGTGTGTGAGTGTGTCTGGGTGTGTCTGGGTGTGTGTGTGTGTGTCTGGGTGTGTGTGTGTGTGTGAGTGTGTGTGTGTGTGTGTGTGAGTGTGTCTGGGTGTGTGTGTGTGTGTGAGCGTACTCGCTGCTTGAAGGCGGCGAGCTCCTGAGTGGTCATGGTGTCGGCCTTGGCGATGAGTGGGACGTGTGTGTGTCTGGGTGTGTGTGTCTGGGTGTGTCTGGGTGTGTCTGGGTGAGTGTGTCTGGGTGTGTCTGGGTGTGTCTGGGTGAGTGTGTCTGGGTGTGTCTGGGTGAGTGTGTGTGTGTGAGTGTGTCTGGGTGTGTGTGGGTGTGTGTGTGTGAGTGTGTCTGGGTGTGTGTGTGTGAGTGTGTGTGAGTGTGTCTGGGTGAGTGTGTGAGTGTGTGTGAGTGTGGGTGTGTGTGTGAGTGTGTCTGGGTGTGTGTGAGTGTGTGTGTGTGAGTGTGTGGGTGAGTGTGTCTGGGTGTGTGTGTGTGTGTCTGGGTGAGTGTGTCTGGGTGTGTCTGGGTGTGTGTGTGTGAGTGTGTGTGAGTGTGTCTGGGTGAGTGTGTGAGTGTGTGTGTGTGTGAGTGTGTGTGTGAGTGTGTCTGGGTGTGTCTGGGTGTGTGTGTGTGAGTGTGTCTGGGTGTGTGTGTGTGTGTCTGGGTGAGTGTGTCTGGGTGTGTCTGGGTGTGTGTCTGGGTGTGTGTGTGTGTGTCTGGGTGAGTGTGTGAGTGTGTGTGTGTGTGAGTGTGTGTGTGAGTGTGTCTGGGTGTGTCTGGGTGTGTGTGTGTGTGTGAGTGTGTGTGAGCGTACTCGCTGCTTGAAGGCGGCGAGCTCCTGAGTGGTCATGGTGTCGGCCTTGGCGATGAGTGGGACGTGTGTGTGTGTGGGTGAGTGTGTCTGGGTGAGTGTGTGAGTGTGTGTGTGTGAGTGTGTCTGGGTGTGTGTGTGTGGGTGTGTCTGGGTGTGTGTGTGTGTGTGAGCGTACTCGCTGCTTGAAGGCGGCGAGCTCCTGAGTGGTCATGGTGTCGGCCTTGGCGATGAGTGGGACGTGTGTGTGTGTGGGTGAGTGTGTCTGGGTGAGTGTGTGAGTGTGTGTGTGTGAGTGTGTCTGGGTGTGTGTGTGTGGGTGTGTCTGGGTGTGTGTGTGTGTGTGAGCGTACTCGCTGCTTGAAGGCGGCGAGCTCCTGAGTGGTCATGGTGTCGGCCTTGGCGATGAGTGGGACGATGTTCACCTTGTCGTGCAGAGCACGCATGAACGCCACGTCGATGGGCCGCAGTCTGCACACAGACACACACACACAGTGACACACAGTGACACACACACACAGTGACACACACACAGTGACACACACAGTGACACACACAGTGACACACACACAGTGACACACACACACAGTGACACACACACACAGTGACACACACACACAGTGACACACACAGTGACACACACACACAGTGACACACACACAGTGACACACACACACACAGTGACACACACAGTGACACAACAACAACAACAACCGCCATTCGCCACTAAGTGGCGGTGACGTCACCACGACGCTTGTGCCAGGCTATGTGCACCCTGAGGCCACGTGAAGTGTGGAACGCCCGCTGGCAGGAGGTCACTGGGCAGACCCAGCAGGTGCCACGGGTCGACTGACTGAGATGACTGGCTGATGCACCACCTGTGCCCCCTACTGTGCCAACTTGCTGTGCTTTAGCCACCCGGCGCTCCGCTCGTTGTTCTGAGCGTCGCTCCTCCGCCCTCCGTTGTTGTTGGAGGGCGACTACCTCCAACTGCCCAGTAGCGTCCTTCACGAGCCTCCTCCACAGAGGCCGATCTTGACACCGCTGGTACCAGTCATCGGCAAGTCCACTCAGCTCCACGTCCTCCTGTACCACATCACTCCATCTCTTCTCTAGCCCGTGCCGCGCCCGCTTAGCCCCCTCGATCCGGCCAAACAAAAGCTGTTTCGGCATGCGGTGGCTGGGCATGCGGGCTACATGACCCAGCCATCGCAGCCTTGCCTGCCGAAGGAGCTCACCGATGGGACCCTGCCCAGATCTTTCAAGGATTTGTGAGCTCCTCACACAATCCAGTCTGGTTAAACCCAGGATGGATCGTAGGCAGGCCAGCCTAAATGTTTCTAACCGGCGAAGATGTTCCACTAGGGGGGTCCACGTTTCGCAAGCGTAGAGAAGGGAGGGAATGACCGTGGCCGAGAAGACCTGAAGCTTAGTGCGGAGCGACAGACCAGGTAGCTTCCACACAGCGTTACGCAACCGATGAAAAGATATTGCCGCTCGACTGATTCGGAGTGAGACCTCTGCTGTTAAACTGGAGCCAGTCATAAGCACACTGCCCAGGTATGGGAAACTCTCCACTCTCTCCACAACTGCCCCATCACCGATTGGGAGTTGTGGGGGTGGAGTGTCCGATGGTACAAAATACCCAGGCAGGTGCTTAGTTTTGGTGGGGCTGATGGTAAGGCCCCACCTCTTAGTGGCACGCTCCAGTCTCAGCAGCAGCGTCTCCAACTCCTCCTCTGACTGAGCAGCTATTACCAAATCATCAGCATACATAACGTGGTTGAGCAATAGGGAGCCATCCCTTGACCGCACCCGGGCATCGATTAGCCTCCCATTATATCTGTACCATATGGAGATTCCCCCGGTACAGCTATTGAAGGCTTCACGAACTACGTGGTCAAAATAGATGTTAAATAATGTGGGAGCCAGAGGACATCCCTGTCGCACCCCAAGGTGTACAGGGAATGGCTCTGACTCCCAGCCACGTAGTTTTACCCGGGCCCGCTCACCATCATGAAGGTCCTTAATGATCGTGAGCAGAGGGTCAGGTACTCCAAAAGCACGAAGAACGACCCAGAGCCCAGGCCTACTGATGGTATCATAGGCCTTGACCAGGTCAATAAAGCAGAGATGCAGGTCTTGTTGGAATTCCCTACACCTCTGCTGTAGCAGACGGACAGAAAATATGGCATCTGTGCAGGACCGCCCTTTCCTGAAACCGCATTGGGGCTCCGCAAGCCTCTCCTCAGCGTGCCTGGCAAGGCGATGCTGAATAATCCTTGCCAGGACCTTTCCCGGCAGACTGAGGAGTGAGATGCCCCTGTAGTTGTTACAGTCTGTGCGGTCCCCCTTCTTAAAAAGGGGGACCACCAGGGCATCCTTCCAATCCTGCGGAACCCGTCCAGTGGTCCAGACTGTTGTTATGATGTCATATAGGGCAGTCTGTGCACAAACGCCACCCTCCCTCAGCATTTCGCTTGGGAGATCATCTCTGCCCGCTGCCTTTCCTGGTCTCAGACTCCGGATCGCCTTCAATACTTCCTCAGCAGATGGCACCTCAGCCAGCCACTCACAGGGGGTGACTTCATCCAATATTTGAGGCACCGCAGCCTCAGCAGGGTCATCCTCACTTTGTGCCACGATGTTTTCCTGGCTGAGGGATTTTCCCTCCCCCAGGACCTCACAGAAATGCTCAGCAAATCTGCGAACCTGTTCCTGGGGGTCGGAAATTGGATCACCGTTTTTTCCCCTAATGATGGTAATAGGTGTGGCGCTGCAGGTTACTTTTTTGATGGAGTTAAATAGAGATTTGTGATCACGGGCCACTGAGGCAGACTCCATCTCCTCAGCAACCCGCGACCACCACCCATCCTTGCAGCGCCTCACGGCTCTCCGAACCTCCGAGCGAAGGCTGTGGTAAGCCTCCTCATTCTCTGACGTGGGATTCTGTAGCCGATGACAGTGGGCCTGTCGCTTTTTCTCAACCATCCTGAACACCTCCTCTGTCAGCCAGGGTGTCTGGGGAGGTCTGGACCGCGTACCCAAAGCAGCCATTGCAGCTGCATGAGTCACAGTCCTAAACCTCGCCCATTTACCCTCGACATCAGGAGGAGTCGGGGACGATGCCAATCCCAGCCGCAAGCGATGATGAAATTCTCGCTTGCAACTTTCATCAGATAACTGAGACCAGGCCACTTTAGGTTGGAATGGGGTCCTGGGTGTACACCCACCACCGGAGTGGAAGAATGGCAGGCGCATCTTACAGATGACTAGTCGATGGTCAGAGGGCAGATCAGCTCCACGGTAGGTCCTGGTGTCAAGGACATGGGCTCGCATTCGCTGGTCCATCACTATGTAGTCCAGTAGATGTTCTTGCTTGGACCCGGCATGCATCCATGATGTTGTGTGGATGCGCCGATGCCGGAACAGCGTGTTGGTAATTACAAGCCCATGGGCTGCACAATAATCTAGCAGCCTCCTACCGTTGTTATTGAGCTGATCTGGCCCATGCCCTCCAATCACTCCAGACCAGGTGCCAGTATCATGACCAACTCGGGCATTGAAGTCACCCAACATGATGACTCTATCCCGAGGGGCCACTTTAGCCAGCACCTGTGACAGGAGGTCATAGAAGGCATCTGACTCATCGGCTTTGCCTGCATCCCTCCACGGATGTTCATCTTCGGTGGGGGCATAAGTAACCACGACCACCATTCCTCGCCTCCGGTTGATGGGAAGGCGAGCCCAAAGTAGCCTGGGGCTTACAGCTTCCCACACCTCACCGCCACGCTTCCACGCCCCCATCATTATTTTGTGACACACACACAGAGACACACCCAGTGACACACACACAGACACACACAGATACACACACACATAGACAGACACACACACACAGACACGCACACAGTCACACACACACAGACACAGTCACACACAGTCATACACACATACACACAGACATGGGGGGGGGGGGGAGACGCAGGGAGGGAGTTTGACTTAGTGGGTGGTGAGTGTGTGGTGAGTGAGTGGTGAGTGAGTGGTGAGTGTGTGGTGAGTGAGTGGTGAGTGAGTGAGTGAGTGGTGAGTGAGTGAGTGGTGAGTGGTGAGTGAGTGGTGAGTGATTGGTGAGTGAGTGGTGAGTGATTGGTGAGTGAGTGGTGAGTGAGTGAGTGAGTGGTGAGTGAGTGGTGAGTGAGTGGTGAGTGAGTGAGTGGTGAGTGGGGAGTGAGTGGTGAGTGAGTGAGTGGTGAGTGAGTGGTGAGTGATTGGTGAGTGAGTGGTGAGTGAGTGAGTGGTGAGTGAGTGATTGGTGAGTGATTGGTGAGTGAGTGATTGGTGAGTGATTGGTGAGTGAGTGGTGAGTGAGTGGTGAGTGAGTGATTGGTGAGTGAGTGGTGAGTGAGTGGTGAGTGAGTGGTGAGTGGTGAGTGAGTGAGTGGTGAGTGAGTGGTGAGTGAGTGGTGAGTGAGTGAGTGAGTGGTGAGTGAGTGGTGAGTGAGTGGTGAGTGAGTGATTGGTGAGTGAGTGGTGAGTGAGTGACTGAGTGAATGAGTGATGAGTGAGTGGTGAGTGAGTGATTGGTGAGTGATTGGTGAGTGAGTGGTGAGTGAGTGGTGAGTGAGTGGTGAGTGAGTGGTGAGTTAGTGGTGAGTGAGTGACTGAGTGAATGAGTGATGAGTGAGTGGTGAGTGAGTGATTGGTGAGTGAGTGGTGAGTGAGTGGTGAGTGAGTGGTGAGTGAGTGGTGAGTGAGTGAGTGAGTGGTGAGTGAGTGGTGAGTGAGTGGTGAGTGAGTGATTGGTGAGTGAGTGGTGAGTGAGTGGTGAGTGAGTGACTGAGTGAATGAGTGATGAGTGATTGGTGAGTGAGTGATTGGTGAGTGGTGAGTGAGTGAGTGGTGAGTGAGTGGTGAGTGAGTGGTGAGTGAGTGGTGAGTGAGTGAGTGGTGAGTGAGTGGTGAGTGAGTGGTGAGTGAGTGATTGGTGAGTGAGTGGTGAGTGAGTGGTGAGTGAGTGACTGAGTGAATGAGTGATGAGTGATTGGTGAGTGAGTGATTGGTGAGTGGTGAGTGAGTGAGTGGTGAGTGAGTGGTGAGTGAGTGGTGAGTGAGTGGTGAGTGAGTGGTGAGTGAGTGGTGAGTGAGTACCCGTGTCCGTAAGGCGATATGAAGTAGAGGCAGCAGTGAACGCGATGATCCAGGAGATGTTTACGGTTCAAGCCACTCTCGTCCCTGAAGAATTGCTCAAACTGCTGCTCCACGTAGTCAGACACCGGCCTCCAGCTGGTGAGGAAGTGGTGAGGAAGTGGTGAGTGAGTGGTGAGTAAGTGAGTGAGTGTATGAGTGAGTGAGTAATTGAGTGAGTGATTGAGTGACTGAGTGAGTGGTGAGTAAGTGAGTGAGTGTATGAGTGAGTGACTGAGTGAGTAAGTGGTGAGTGAGTGACTGAGTGAGTGACTGAGTGACTGAGTGAGTGAGTGACTGAGTGAGTAAGTGGTGAGTGAGTGAGTGAGTGACTGAGTGAGTGAGTGAGTGACTGAGTGAGTGTGTGAGTGACTGAGTGAGTGACTGAGTGAGTGACTGAGTGACTGAGTGAGTGAGTGACTGAGTGAGTGAGTGACTGAGTGAGTAAGTGGTGAGTGTGTGACTGAGTGAGTGAGTGACTGAGTGAGTGACTGAGTGAGTGACTGAGTAAGTGGTGAGTGTGTGACTGAGTGAGTGACTGAGTGAGTGACTGAGTGAGTGACTGAGTGAGTGAGTAAGTAAGTGAGTGAGTGAGTGACTGAGTGAGTGAGTGAGTAAGTGAGTGAGTGAGTGACTGAGTGAGTGAGTGAGTAATTGAGTGAGTGATTGAGTGACTGAGTGAGTGGTGAGTAAGTGAGTGAGTGTATGAGTGAGTGACTGAGTGAGTAAGTGGTGAGTGAGTGACTGAGTGAGTGGCTGAGTGACTGAGTGAGTGACTGAGTGAGTGACTGAGTGAGTGAGTAACTGAGTGAGTGAGTGAGTGACTGTATGGGTGGGTGAGTGAGTGAGTGACTGAGTGAGTGGGTGAGTGACTGAGTGAGTGAGTGAGTAAGTGAGTGAGTGAGTGACTGAGTGAGTGACTGAGTGACTGAGTGAGTGGGTGAGTGACTGAGTGAGTGAGTAAGTGAGTGAGTGACTGAGTGAGTGACTGAGTGAGTGGGTGAGTGACTGAGTGACTGAGTGAGTAAGTGACTGAGTGAGTGAGTGACTTTATGAGTGAATGAGTGGTGAGTAAGTGGTGAGCGAGTGGTGAGTGAGTGGTGAGTCAGTGTGTGGTGAATGGTGAGTGAGCGGTGAGTGTGTGGTGAGTAAGTGTGTGGTGAGTGAGTAAGTGGGTGAGTGAGTGGTGAGTGAGTGGTGAGTGAGTGGTGAGTGAGTGTTGAGAGAGTGGTGAGTAAGGGTGTGGTGAGTGAGTGAGTGTGTGGTGAGTGAGTGGTGAGTGAGTGGTGAGTGTGTGGTGAGTGAGTGGTGAGTGAGTGGTGAGAGAGTGGTGAGTAAGTGTGTGGTGAGTGAGTGAGTGTGTTGTGAATGAGTGGTGAGTGAGTGGTGAGTCAGTGTGTGGTGAGTGAGTGGTGAGTGAGTGGTGTGGTGAGTGTGTGGTGAGTGAGTGGTGAGTAAGTGGGTGAGTAAGTGTGTGGTGAGTGAGTGATGAGTGAGTGGTGAGTGTTGAGTGAGTGGTGAGTGAGTGGTGAGTGAGTGGTGAGTGGTGAGTGAGTGAGTGGTGAGTGAGTGGTGAGTGAGTGGTGAGTGAGTAGTGAGTGAGTGGTGAGTGGTGAGTGTGTGGTGAGTGAGTGGTGAGTGAGTGGTGTGTGGTGAGTAAGTGGGTGAGTGAGTGGTGAGTGAGTGGTGAGTGAGTGGTGAGTGGTGAGTGAGTGGTGAGTGAGTGGTGAGTGAGTAGTGAGTGAGTGGTGAGTAAGTGGTGTGTGGTGAGTGAGTGTGTTGTGAGTGTGTGGTGAGTGAGTGAGTGGTGAGTGAGTGGGTGAGTGAGTGTGTGGTGAGAGAGTGAGTGAGTGCTGAGTAAGTGAGTGAGTGGTGAGTGAGTGGTGAGTAACGCTCACCTATCGGTGTTGTTTAGAGCGTCAGCGAATCCTGGGGTGTCCACCACGGTGAGTGAGTGGTGAGTGGTGAGTGAGTGGTGAGTGAGTGGTGAGTGAGTGGTGAGTGAGTGGTGAGTGAGTGGTGAGTAACGCTCACCTATCGGTGTTGTTTAGAGCGTCAGCGAATCCTGGGGTGTCCACCACGGTGAGTGAGTGGTGAGTGAGTAAGTGAGTGGTGAGTGAGTGGTGAGTGGTGAGTGAGTGTTGAGTGGTGAGTGAGTGGTGAGTGAGTGAGTGGTGAGTGGTGAGTGAGTGGTGAGTGAGTGGTGAGTAACGCTCACCTATCGGTGTTGTTTAGAGCGTCAGCGAATCCTGGGGTGTCCACCACGGTGAGTGAGTGGTGAGTGAGTAAGTGAGTGAGTGGTGAGTGAGTGGTGAGTGAGTGGTGAGTAACGCTCACCTATCGGTGTTGTTTAGAGCGTCAGCGAATCCTGGGGTGTCCACCACGGTGAGCTTCAGTTTGACGCCTTTCTCCTCAATGTCCAGCGTGTGACGGGAGATCTCCACCGTCCGCTCAATCCGCTCTGACAACATCACCATCATCATCACCATCATCACCATCATCACCATCACCCACATTACCATCACCATCATCACCATCATCACCATCATCACCATCATCATCATCACCATCATCATCACCATCATCACCATCATCACCATCATCATCACAATCACCATCATCACCATCATCACCATCATCACCAACATCACCATCACCAACATCACCATCAACATCATCACCATCATCACCATCATCACCATCACCATCATCACCATCATCACCATCATCACCATCATCATCATCACCATCATCACCATCATCACCATCACCATCATCACCATCAACATCATCACCATCATCACCATCATCACCATCACCATCATCACCATCATCACCAGCATCACCATCATCATCATCACCATCATCATCACCATCATCATCACCATCATCACCATCATCACCATCATCATCACCATCACCATCATCACAATCAACATCATCACCATCATCACCATCATCACCAACATCACCATCACCATCAACACCATCACCATCATCACCATCACCATCATCACCATCATCACCATCACCAACATCACCATCATCACCATCACCATCATCACCAACATCACCATCACCATCAACACCATCACCATCATCACCATCATCATCACCAACATCACCAACATCATCATCACCATCACCAACATCACCATCATCACCATCACCAACATCACCATCATCAACATCATCATCACCAACATTACCATCATCACCATCAACATCAACATCATCACCCACATCACCATCACCAACATCACTATCACCAACATCACTATCACCAACATCACTATCACCACCATCATCATCACCAACATCACCATCACCAACATCACCTTCACCATCAACATCACCATCATCACCATCATTACCAACATCACCATCACCATCATCACCATCACCACCAACATCACCATCATCACCATCAACATCACCACCATCATCACCATCATCACCATCAACATCACCAACATCAACATCACCATCATCATCATCACCATCACCCACATCACCAACATCACCATCATCACCATCATCACCATCACCAACATCACCATCACCATCAACATCACCATCATCACCATCATCACCATCACCATCATCACTATCATCACCATCACCACCAACATCACCATCATCACCATCAACATCAACATCACCAACATCAACATCACCATCACCAACATCACTATCACCAACATCACTATCACCAACATCACTATCACCACCATCATCATCACCAACATCACCATCACCAACATCACCTTCACCATCAACATCACCATCATCACCATCATTACCAACATCACCATCACCATCATCACCACCAACATCACCATCATCACTATCAACATCACCACCATCATCACCATCATCACCATCAACATCACCAACATCAACATCACCATCATCATCATCACCATCACCCACATCACCAACATCACCATCATCACCATCACCAACATCACCATCATCACCATCAACATCAACATCATCACCATCAACATCATCACCATCAACATCATCACCATCATCATCACCATCATCATCACCATCATCATCACCAACATCACCATCACCAACATCACCTTCACCATCAACATCACCATCATCACCATCATCACCATCACCATCATCACTATCATCACCACCAACATCACCATCATCACCATCAACATCAACATCACCAACATCAACATCACCATCATCATCATCACCATCACCCACATCACCAACATCACCATCATCACCATCACCACCATCACCAACATCACCATCATCACCATCACCAACATCACCAACATCACCATCACCAACAACATCACCCACATCACCATCATCACCAACATCATCACCCACATCACCAAAATCACCATCATCACCAACATCACCATCAACCACATCACCAACATCACCAACAACATCACCCACATCACCAACATCACCAACATCACCATCATCACCCACATCACCCACATCACCATTACACACATCACCATCACCTACATCATTGGTCTTTATGCGAGTGTGAGTGGTGAGTGTGAGTGGTGAGTGTGAGTGGTGAATGTGAGTGGTGAGTGTGAGTGGTGAGTGTGAGCGGTGAGTGTGAGCGGTGAGTGTGAGTGGTGAGTGTGAGTGTGAGCAGTGAGTGTGAGCGGTGAGTGTGAGTGGTGAGTGTGAGTGGTGAGTGTGAGTGGTGAGTGTGAGTGGTGAGTGTGAGTGGTGAGTGTGAGCGGTGAGTGAGAGTGTGAGCGGTGAGTGGTGAGTGTGAGTGGTGAGTGTTGAGTGTGAGTGGTGAGTGTGAGCGGTGAGTGTGAGTGGTGAGTGTGAGTGGTGAGTGTGAGTGGTGAGTGTGAGTGTGAGTGGTGAGTGTGAGTGGTGAGTGTGAGTGGTGAGTGTGAATGGTGAGTGGTGAGTGTGAGTGGTGAGTGTGAGTGATGAGTGGTGAGTGTGAGTGGTGAGTGTGAGTGGTGAGTGTGAGTGGTGAGTGTGAGTGTGAATGGTGAGTGGTGAGTGTGAGTGGTGAGTGTGAGTGGTGAGTAGTGAGTGGTGAGTGTGAGTGGTGAGTAGTGAGTGTGAGTGGCGAGTGTGAGTGGTGAGTGTGAGCGGTGAGTGTGAGTGGTGAGTGTGAGTGGTAAGTGTGAGTGGTGAGTGTGAGTGGTGAGTGTGAGTGGAGAGTGTGAGTGGTGAGTGTGAGTGGTGAGTGTGAGTGGTGAGTGTGAGTGTGAGCGGTGAGTGTGAGTGGTGAGTGTCAGTGGTGAGTGTGAGTGGTGAGTGTGAGTGGTGAGTGGTGAGTGTGAGTGGTGAGTGTGAGTGGTGAGTGTGAGTAGTAAGTGTGAGTGGTGAGTGTGAGTGGTGAGTGTGAGTGTGAATGGTGAGTGGTGAGTGTGAGTGGTGAGTGTGAGTGGTGAGTGTGAGTGGTAAGTGTGAGTGGTGAGTGTGAGTGGTGAGTGTGAGTGGTGAGTGTGAGTGGTGAGTGTGAGTGGTGAGTGTGAGTGGTGTGTGTGAGTGGTGAGTGTGAGTGGCGAGTGTGAGTGGTGAGTGGTGAGTGTGAGTGGAGAATGTGAGTGGTGAGTGTGAGTGTGAGTGGAGAGTGTGAGTGGTGAGTGTGAGTGGTGAGTGTGAGTGGTGAGTGTGAGTGGTGAGTGTGAGTGATGAGTGTGAGTGGTGAGTGTGAGTTGTGAGTGTGAGTGGTGAGTGTGAGTGGAGAGTGTGAGTGGAGAGTGTGAGTGGTGAGTGTGAGTGGTGAGTGTGAGTGGAGAGTGTGAGTGGTGAGTGTGAGTGGTGAGTGTGAGTGGTGAGTGTGAGTGGTGAGTGTGAGTGTGAATGGTGAGTGGTGAGTGTGAGCGGTGAGTGTGAGCGGTGAGTGTGAGTGTGAGTGGTGAGTGGTGAGTGTGAGTGGCGAGTGTTGAGTGTGAGTGGTGAGTGTGAGTGTGAGTGTGAATGGTGAGTGGTGTGTGTGAATGGTGAGTGTGAGTGGTGAGTGTGAATGGTTATTGGTGAGTGTGAATGGTGAGTGTGAGTGGTGAGTGTGAGTGGTGAGTGGTGAGTGTGAGTGGTGAGTGTGAGTGGTGAGTGTGAGTGGTGAGTGGTGAGTGTGAGTGGTGAGTGTGAGTGGTGAGTGTGAGTGGTGAGTGTGAGTGGTGAGTGGTGAGTGTGAGTGGTGAGTGTGAATGGTGAGTGGTGTGTGTGAGTGTGAGTGGCGAGTGTGAGTGGTGAGTGGTGAGTGGTGAGTGGAGAGTGTGAGTGGAGAGTGTGAGTGGTGAGTGTGAGTGGTAAGTGTGAGTGGAGAGTGTGAGTGGTGAGTGTGAGTGGTGAGTGTGAATGGTGAGTAGTGAGTGTGAGTGGTAAGTGTGAGTGGTGAGTGTGAGTGATGAGTGGTGAGTCGTGAGTGGTGAGTGTGAGTTGTGAGTGTGAGTGGTGGGTGGTGAGTGTGAGTGGTGAGTGTGAGTGGTGAGTGTGAGTGTGAATGGTGAGTGGTGAGTGTGAGTGGTGAATGTGAGTGGTGAGTGTGAGTGGTGAGTGTGAGCGGTGAGCAGTGAGTGTGAGCGGTGAGTGTGAGTGGTGAATGTTGAGTGTGAGTGGTGAGTGTGAGTGGTGAGTGGTGAGTGTGAGTGGTGAGTGTGAGTGGTGAGTGTGAGTGGTGAGTGTGAGTGGTGAGTGTGAGGGTGATTGGTGAGTGTGAGTGGTGAGTGTTGAGTGTGAGTGGTGAGTGTGAGTGGCGAGTGTGAGCGGTGAGTGGTGAGTGTGAGTGGTGAGTGTGAGTGGTGAGTGTGAATGGTGAGTGGTGAGTGTGAGTGGTGAGTGTGAGTGATGAGTGGTGAGTGTGAGTGGTGAGTGTGAGTGGTGAGTGTGAGTGGTGAGTGTGAGTGTGAATGGTGAGTGGTGAGTGTGAGTGGTGAGTGTGAGTGGTGAGTAGTGAGTGGTGAGTGTGAGTGGTGAGTAGTGAGTGTGAGTGGCGAGTGTGAGTGGTGAGTGTGAGCGGTGAGTGTGAGTGGTGAGTGTGAGTGGTAAGTGTGAGTGGTGAGTGTGAGTGGTGAGTGTGAGTGGAGAGTGTGAGTGGTGAGTGTGAGTGGTGAGTGTGAGTGGTGAGTGTGAGTGTGAGCGGTGAGTGTGAGTGGTGAGTGTCAGTGGTGAGTGTGAGTGGTGAGTGTGAGTGGTGAGTGGTGAGTGTGAGTGGTGAGTGTGAGTGGTGAGTGTGAGTAGTAAGTGTGAGTGGTGAGTGTGAGTGGTGAGTGTGAGTGTGAATGGTGAGTGGTGAGTGTGAGTGGTGAGTGTGAGTGGTGAGTGTGAGTGGTAAGTGTGAGTGGTGAGTGTGAGTGGTGAGTGTGAGTGGTGAGTGTGAGTGGTGAGTGTGAGTGGTGAGTGTGAGTGGTGTGTGTGAGTGGTGAGTGTGAGTGGCGAGTGTGAGTGGTGAGTGGTGAGTGTGAGTGGAGAATGTGAGTGGTGAGTGTCAGTGGTGAGTGTGAGTGGTGAGTGTGAGTGGTGAGTGGTGAGTGTGAGTGGTGAGTGTGAGTGGTGAGTGTGAGTGGTGAGTGTGAGTGGAGAGTGTGAGTGGTGAGTGTGAGTGGTGAGTGTGAGTGGTGAGTGTGAGTGGTGAGTGTGAGTGATGAGTGTGAGTGGTGAGTGTGAGTTGTGAGTGTGAGTGGTGAGTGTGAGTGGAGAGTGTGAGTGGAGAGTGTGAGTGGTGAGTGTGAGTGGTGAGTGTGAGTGGAGAGTGTGAGTGGTGAGTGTGAGTGGTGAGTGTGAGTGGTGAGTGTGAGTGGTGAGTGTGAGTGTGAATGGTGAGTGGTGAGTGTGAGCGGTGAGTGTGAGCGGTGAGTGTGAGTGTGAGTGGTGAGTGGTGAGTGTGAGTGGCGAGTGTTGAGTGTGAGTGGTGAGTGTGAGTGTGAGTGGTGAGTGGTGAGTGTGAGTGGCGAGTGTTGAGTGTGAGTGGTGTGTGTGAGTAGTAAGTGTGAGTGTGAGTGTGAATGGTGAGTGGTGAGTGTGAGTGTGAATGGTGAGTGGTGTGTGTGAATGGTGAGTGTGAGTGGTGAGTGTGAGTGGTGAGTGTGAATGGTTATTGGTGAGTGTGAATGGTGAGTGTGAGTGGTGAGTGTGAGTGGTGAGTGGTGAGTGTGAGTGGTGAGTGTGAGTGGTGAGTGTGAGTGGTGAGTGGTGAGTGTGAGTGGTGAGTGTGAGTGGTGAGTGTGAGTGGTGAGTGTGAGTGGTGAGTGGTGAGTGTGAGTGGTGAGTGTGAATGGTGAGTGGTGTGTGTGAGTGTGAGTGGCGAGTGTGAGTGGTGAGTGGTGAGTGTGAGTGGAGAGTGTGAGTGGTGAGTGTGAGTGGTAAGTGTGAGTGGAGAGTGTGAGTGGTGAGTGTGAGTGGTGAGTGTGAATGGTGAGTAGTGAGTGTGAGTGGTAAGTGTGAGTGGTGAGTGTGAGTGATGAGTGGTGAGTCGTGAGTGGTGAGTGTGAGTTGTGAGTGTGAGTGGTGGGTGGTGAGTGTGAGTGGTGAGTGTGAGTGGTGAGTGTGAGTGTGAATGGTGAGTGGTGAGTGTGAGTGGTGAATGTGAGTGGTGAGTGTGAGTGGTGAGTGTGAGCGGTGAGCAGTGAGTGTGAGCGGTGAGTGTGAGTGGTGAATGTTGAGTGTGAGTGGTGAGTGTGAGTGGTGAGTGTGAGTGGTGAGTGTGAGTGGTGAGTGTGAGGGTGATTGGTGAGTGTGAGTGGTGAGTGTTGAGTGTGAGTGGTGAGTGTGAGTGGCGAGTGTGAGCGGTGAGTGGTGAGTGTGAGTGGTGAGTGTGAGTGTGAGCGGTGAGTGTGAGCGGTGAGTGTGAGCGGTGAGTGTGAGTGGTGAGTGGTGAGTTTGAGTGTGAATGGTGAGTGGTGTGTGTGAGTGGTGAGTGTGAGTGGTGAGTGTGAATGGTTATTGGTGAGTGTGAGTGGTGAGTAGTGAGTGGTGAGTAGTGAGTGGTGAGTAGTGAGTGTGAGTGGTGAGTGTGAGTGGTGAGTGTGAGTGGTGAGTGAGTGGTGAGTAGTAAGTGTGAGTGGTGAGTGTGAGTGGTGAGTAGTGAGTGTGAGTGGTGAGTGTGAATGGTGAGCAGTGAGTGTGAGTGGTGAGTGTGAGTGGTAAGTGTGAGTGGTGAGTGGTGAGTCATGAGTGTGAGTGGTGAGTGTGAGTTGTGAGTGTGAGTTGTGAGTGTGAGTGGTGAGTGTGAGTGGTGAGTGTGAGTGGTGAGTGTGAGTGGTGAGTGTGCGTGGTGAGTGTGAGTGGTGAGTGTGAGTGGTGAGTGTGAGTGGTGAGTGTGAGTGGTGAGTGGTGAGTGTGAGTGGTGAGTGTGAGTGGAGAGTGTGTGTGAGTGGTGAGTGTGAGTGGTGAGTGTGAGTGGTGAGTGTGAGTGGTGAGTGTGAGTGGTGAGTGTGAGTGGTGAGTGTGAGTGGTGAGTGTGCGTGGTGAGTGTGAGTGGTGAGTGTGAGTGGTGAGTGGTGAGTTTGAGTGTGAATGGTGAGTGGTGTGTGTGAGTGGTGAGTGTGAGTGGTGAGTGTGAATGGTTATTGGTGAGTGTGAGTGGTGAGTAGTGAGTGGTGAGTAGCGAGTGGTGAGTAGTGAGTGTGAGTGGTGAGTGTGAGTGGTGAGTGTGAGTGGTGAGTGAGTGGTGAGTAGTAAGTGTGAGTGGTGAGTGTGAGTGGTGAGTAGTGAGTGTGAATGGTGAGCAGTGAGTGTGAGTGGTGAGTGTGAGTGGTAAGTGTGAGTGGTGAGTGGTGAGTCATGAGTGTGAGTGGTGAGTGTGAGTTGTGAGTGTGAGTTGTGAGTGTGAGTGGTGAGTGTGAGTGGTGAGTGTGAGTGGTGAGTGTGAGTGGTGAGTGTGCGTGGTGAGTGTGAGTGGTGAGTGTGAGTGGTGAGTGTGAGTGGTGAGTGTGAGTGGTGAGTGTGAGTGGTGAGTGTGAGTGGAGAGTGTGTGTGAGTGGTGAGTGTGAGTGGTGAGTGTGAGTGGTGAGTGTGAGTGGTGAGTGTGAGTGGTGAGTGTGAGTGGTGAGTGTGAGTGGTGAGTGTGATTGGAGAGTGTGAGTGGTGAGTGGTGAGTGTGAGTGGTGAGTGTGAGTGGTGAGTGTGAGTGGTGAGTGTGAGTGGTGAGTGTGAGTGGTGAGTGTGAGTGGTGAGTAGTGAGTGGTGAGTGTGAGTGGTGAATGTGAGTGGTGAGTGTGAGTGTGAGTGGTGAGTGTGAGTGGTGAGTGTGAGTGGTGAGTGTGAGTGGTGAGTGTGAGTGGTGAGTGTGAGTGGTGAGTGTGAGTGGTGAGTGTGAGTGGTGAGTGTGAGTGGTGAGTGTTCCTCACCCTCTGCGTTGAGCTGTGTACGCTCACGGTAGAGGTCAGTGAGGAAGAGGCTGTTGATGAGGGTCGACTTGCCCAGGCCAGACTCACCTACAACAACAACAACATCAACAACATCAACAACAACAACATCAACAACATCAACAACAACAACATCTACATCATCAACAACAACATCAACAACATCATCAACAACAACAACAACATCAACCACAACAACAACAACATCAACCACATCAACAACAACAACATCAACAACAACATCAACAACAACAACATCAACAACAACATCAACAACAACAACATCAACAACAACATCAACAACATCAACATCATCAACAACAACATCAACAACATCAACAACATCATCAACAACAACAACATCAACAACATCATCATCAACAACATCAACAACAACAACATCAACAACAACATCAACAACAACATCAACATCATCAACAACAACATCAACAACAACAACATCAACATCATCAACAACATCAACAACATCAACAACAACATCAACAACATCAACAACAACATCAACAACAACATCAACAACAATATCAACAACATCAACAACATCAACAACATCATCAACAACATCAACAACATCAACAACATCATCAACATCTACATCATCAACAACATCTACATCATCAACAACGTCAACAACAACATCAACAACAACAATAACATCAACAACAACAACATCAACAACATCAACAACATCAACATCAACAACATCATCAACAACATCAACAACAACATCAACAACATCATCAACATCTACATCATCAACAACATCATCATCAACAACATCAACAACATCAACAACATCAACATCCACAACAACAACATCAACAACAACATCATCAACAACATCAACAACATCAACAACATCATCAACATCTACATCATCAACAACGTCAACAACAACATCAACAACATCAACAACATCTTCATCAACATCAACAACATCAACAACAACATCAACAACATCAACAACAACAACATCAACAACAACATCGTCTGGGGTTCTAAACTCTACTCACCTGGTGTCCTTATTCACCAAAGTTCCTGTACCTGACACCATCCCTATCATTGAAGACTTGGTTAATCAAGGACTGCATACTGATGTACCCCCCCTGGTGAGACATTGCTTAACCAACACATAGTTCACCTGGAATGGAACTTTCTACAACCAAACTGAGGGCACCCCAATGGGCTCCCCCCTATCTCCGGTTGTAGCCAACGTGTTCATGGAGAAATTTGAGACTGACGCCATCCAGACTGCCACTCTGCGCCCGACCTTATGGAAGAGGTACGTGGATGACACTTTTGTCATCTGGCCACATGGCCGGCCTGCTCTAGACCAATTCCTCGACCAAATAAATTCCATACACCCAGCCATCAGATTTACCATGGAGGTCGAAAAAGATGGCAAGCTACCTTTTTTGGATGTACTAATTAAAAGGAGACATGATGGTTCAATGAGCCACTCTGTCTACAGGAAAGCTACCCATATGGATGCTTACTTTAAACCGGATTCCCACCACCATCCATCCCAGAAGAACTCCCTCATCAAGACTCTATACCATAGAGCCCAATGCATTTCGGACCAGGAACACATTGCCAGAGAACTCAAGCACGTACACCAAGCTCTCAAGGCTAATGGTTACTCCGACTACACAATCCGCAAAGCTATCACTCCAACCATGAAGAAGGATCCTCTTGTGGAGCCACTCAAAACCATCACCTTACCCTACATTGCAGGGGTCACTAAAAAGATCTCCAAAATCCTGAATAAACACAAGATCCAGGTCCGATTTAAACACAGTACATAAAATCCGTGATCTGGTTCCGTCTGTAAAAGATGTGATTCCGGACATACAGTACCCTGGTGTCTACAAACTAAGTTGCCTCTTGATTTAAAGCTTTCGTGACTGCAGTAATTCATATTCTTAGTTTTTTCGGTAAAGTCACGTTGAAGAGAAACAACAAAATATATATAAAACAATAAAAAATTCTCACGACGTTTCGACCATAACTCAAACGGTCATCATCAGGTGTGTTGGTAACACATATACTAAGAATATAAGTTGCCTCTGTGGTAGTAGCTACATTGGAGAAAACCAAACGCCATGTCTCGGACGGCATTCGTGAACACAAAGCAGACATTAAACACGGTAGGACCAACACCTCGGCCGTGGCAGATCATTGTTATAATTCAGTAGGCTCACATGCCATTGACTTCTCCAAGACGGAGGTTCTCTGCAAGCCATCCGGCTACCGTGAGAGATTCGTTCATGAAGCCATCCACATATACAAGCACAGAGACAATTTCAACCGAGAAGATGGATTCTGGGCTTAGTAACCATTGGAAAGACGTTATAAACCATTTCGGTTCTTGATTGATTGTTATTATACGGTGACTTTCAGACCGCAGTCCATTCGCTGGCACTGCCTCTAGTACCTCTCACATGACGGTCAATGGTATAGTTTATAGCATTTGTATAATAATAAATAGTAATAACGGTGCAATGTTTAACATAATTCATAAGGCAATATATAGTACGGTAATTGTATAGTGAATATACAGCAGTGTGGTATACAGTAGGGTTAATAGAATAATACACAGTGTAATACTACAAGTCTAATATTTTATAGTCTAAAGTATAGGGCAGTGTATAGTAACGCATTGTACAATTCAAGGGTGGGGTTTGTCTATGGATACGATATTATACAATGTAGTTTAGATTGGAAGGTATAATATTGTAATGTGTAGTAGTCTAGTTTTTATCATAGTTAGAACGCAACACAGGACAGACCAGCACTCCGTTGCCGATTCTCCCCCCTCCTCCGTTCCGAACATAGATGGACTCGTCCGTCTGAACAAAGCTCTTCGCTCTCCATGGTGCTGATCCCTCACCCCAACATCGTGATAGTCCCCCAGTTACACGCTGATCCCTCACTCTAACATCGTGATAGTCCCCCAGTTACACGCTGATCCCTCACTCCAACATCGTGATAGTCCCCCAGTTACACGCTGATCCCTCACTCCAACATCTTGATAGTCCCCCAGTTACACGCTGATCCCTCACACTAACATCGTGATAGTCCCCCAGTTACACGCTGATCCCTCACACTAACATCGTGATAGTCCCCCAGTTACACGCTGATCCCTCACACTAACATCGTGATAGTCCCCCAGTTACACGCTGATCCCTCACACTAACATCGTGATAGTCCCCCAGTTACACGCTGATCCCTCACACTAACATCGTGATAGTCCCCCAGTTACACGCTGATCCCTCACACCAACATCTTGATAGTCCCCCAGTTACACGCTGATCCCTCACACCAACATCGTGATAGTCCCCCAGTTACACGCTGATCCCTCACACTAACATCGTGATAGTCCCCCAGTTACACGCTGATCCCTCACACTAACATCGTGATAGTCCCCCAGTTACACGCTGATCCCTCACACTAACATCGTGATAGTCCCCCAGTTACACGCTGATCCCTCACACTAACATCGTGATAGTCCCCCAGTTACATGCTGATCCCTCACTCCAACATCGTGATAGTCCCCCAGTTACACGCTGATCCCTCACACTAACATCGTGATAGTCCCCCAGTTACATGCTGATCCCTCACACTAACATCGTGATAGTCCCCCAGTTACACGCTGATCCCTCACACTAACATCGTGATAGTCCCCCAGTTACACGCTGATCCCTCACACTAACATCGTGATAGTCTCCCAGTTACACGCTGATCCCTCACTCCAACATCTTGATAGTCCCCCAGTTACACGCTGATCCCTCACACTAACATCGTCATAGTCCCCCAGTTACACGCTGATCCCTCACACTAACATCGTGATAGTCCCCCAGTTACACGCTGATCCCTCACACTAACATCATGATAGTCCCCCAGTTACATGCTGATCCCTCACACTAACATCGTGATAGTCCCCCAGTTACACGCTGATCCCTCACACTAACATCGTGATAGTCCCCCAGTTACACGCTGATCCCTCACACTAACATCGTGATAGTCCCCCAGTTACACGCTGATCCCTCACACTAACATCGTGATAGTCTCCCAGTTACACGCTGATCCCTCACTCCAACATCTTGATAGTCCCCCAGTTACACGCTGATCCCTCACACTAACATCGTCATAGTCCCCCAGTTACACGCTGATCCCTCACACCAACATCGTGATAGTCCCCCAGTTACACGCTGATCCCTCACACTAACATCGTGATAGTCTCCCAGTTACACGCTGATCCCTCACTCCAACATCTTGATAGTCCCCCAGTTACATGCTGATCCCTCACACTAACATCGTGATAGTCCCCCAGTTACATGCTGATCCCTCACACTAACATCGTGATAGTCCCCCAGTTACACGCTGATCCCTCACTCTAACATCGTGCTAGTCCCCCAGTTACACGCTGATCCCTCACACCAACATCGTGATAGTCCCCCAGTTACATGCTGATCCCTCACACTAACATCGTGATAGTCCCCCAGTTACATGCTGATCCCTCACACTAACATCGTGATAGTCCCCCAGTTACATGCTGATCCCTCACACTAGCATCGTGATAGTCCCCCAGTTACACGCTGATCCCTCACTCTAACATCGTGATAGTCCCCCAGTTACACGCTGATCCCTCACTCTAACATCGTGATAGTCCCCCAGTTACACGCTGATCCCTCACACTAACATCGTGATAGTCCCCCAGTTACATGCTGATCCCTCACACTAACATCGTGATAGTCCCCCAGTTACATGCTGATCCCTCACACTAACATCGTGATAGTCCCCCAGTTACATGCTGATCCCTCACACTAACATTGTGATAGTCCCCCAGTTACACGCTGATCCCTCACTCTAACATCGTGATAGTCCCCCAGTTACACGCTGATCCCTCACACTAACATCGTGATAGTCCCCCAGTTACATGCAGATCCCTCACACTAACATCGTGATAGTCCCCCAGTCACACGCTGATCCCTCACTCCAACATCGTGATAGTCCCCCAGTTACACGCTGATCCCTCACACTAACATCGTGATAGTCCCCCAGTTACACGCTGATCCCTCACACTAACATCGTGATAGTCCCCCAGTTACACGCTGATCCCTCACACTAACATTGTGATAGTCCCCCAGTTACACGCTGATCCCTCACTCCAACATCGTGATAGTCCCCCAGTTACACGCTGATCCCTCACACCAACATCGTGATAGTCCCCCAGTTACACGCTGATCCCTCACACTAACATCGTGATAGTCCCCCAGTTGCACGCGAATTTAAATGTAAACTCCTCTGTCGAGGCTCTCTGTTCCTCCCACACAGCTTAAGAGACGCTGTCCATGATCACTCAAGCGCTGTCTTCTGGACAGGCCTGTTACTTCACCTGAGGAAGGCTACTTGTGTTGTGGCCGAAACGTCGTGAGAATTTTATTCTGTTATTATTATTTTTATTATTTTATTACCGTTCTACGTGGTGACTTTACCGAAAGAACCCAGAAGATGAACATCAACATCAACAACATCAACAACATACACAACATCGTGAACAACATCAACAACATACACAACATACACAACATCGTCAACAACAACATTAACAACATCAACAACATCAACAACAACAACATACACAACATCGTCAACAACAACATTAACAACAACATCAACAACAACATCGACAACATCATCCCCCCGATCACCATCCCCATCACCACCATCACCAACATCACCATCATCATCACCACCATCATCATCATCATCACCACCACCACCACCATCATCACCACCATCACCACCATCATCATCATCATCACCACCATCACCATCATTACCATCATCACCACCATCATCACCATCATCACCACCATCATCACCACCACCATCACCATCACCACCACCATCACCCACATCACCTACACCACCATCACCACCATCACCATCATCACCATCACCACCACCATCACCACCACCACCACCATCACCACCATCACCATCATCACCATCATCACCACCATCACCATCATCACCATCATCACCACCATCATCACCATCATCACCACCACCATCACCCACATCACCATCATCACCATCACCACCATCACCACCACCACCATCACCAACACCATCACCACCACCACCATCACCACCATCACCATCATTACCATCATCACCATCATCACCATCATCACCATCACCATCATCACCATCACCATCATCACCACCACCATCATCACCACCACCATCATCACCACCACCATCATCACCCACATCACCATCACCATCACCACCATCACCACCATCACCATCACCACCCTCACCAGCACCATCACCATCATCACCAAAATCACCATCGCCACCATCATCATCACCACCATCACCATCATCACCACCACCATCATCCACATCACCATCACCACCATCACCACCATCACCATCACCACCATCACCAATCCACCATCATCACCATCACCACCATCACCACCATCACCATCACCACCACCACCACCAACACCACCACCACCACCATCACCACCACCAACACCACCACCACCATCACCACCATAATCATCATCATCACCATCATTATCATCACCACCATCACCATCATTACCATCATCACCACCATCATCACCATCATCACCACCACCATCACCACCATCATCACCATCACCACCATCACCACCATCATCACCACCACCACCACCGTCACCACCACCACTATCGTCACCACCATCACCACCATCACCAACATCACCACTATCACCATCACCACCACCACCATCGTCATCACCACCATCACCACCATCACCACCATCACCATCACCACCACCACCATCGTCATCACCACCATCACCACCATCACCATCACCAGCACCACCACCACCACCACCCCACCATCACCACCACCATCACCACCACCATCACCATCACCACCATCATCACCACCACCATCACCACCACCATCGTCACCACCATCACCACCATCACCACCATCACCATCACCACCACCATCGTCATCACCACCATCACCACCATCACCACCATCACCATCACCACCACCACCATCGCCATCACCACCATCACCACCATCACCACTTTCATCACCACCACCATCACCACCATCACCACCACCATCACCACCATCATCACCACCATCACCATCATTACCATCATCACCACCATCATCACCATCATCACCACCACCATCACCATCATCATCACCACCATCACCACCACCATCACCACCACCATCATCATCACCATCACCACCATCACCACCATCACCACCACCACCGTCACCATCACCACCATCACCACCATCACCACCACCATCACCACCACGATCATCACCACCACCATCGTCATCACCACCACCATCACCACCACCATCACCACCACCATCACCACCACCATCACCACCACCGCCACCACCATCACCACCACCATCACCATCACCACCACCATCACCACCACCATCACCATCACCTGCCACTAGGAGTGTAAAGTCAAATCCTTTCTTCACCGTCTTGCGATGGACCTGAGTGGGCAGTGTCGCAAACCCCACATAGTCCTTGTCCTGTCAACAACAACAACATCAACAACATCAACAACATCAACAACATCAACATCAACAACAACAAGAACATCAACAACAACATCAACAACATCAACAACATCATCAACAACATCAACAACAACATCCACAACAACAACATCAACAACATCAACAACAACAACATCATCAACAACAACAACATCAACAACAACATCATGACAATGAAAATCTCCATCACCACCATCACCATCATCCTGCACCTAGCCTGGCACTTCACATGACAGCCTCAAGGTGCACCTAGGCTGTCACTAAGTGACGAATGATAGCTATTGTGTCACTGTGTGTGTCTGTGTGTCACTTTGTGTGTGTCTGTGTGTGTGTCACTGTGTGTGTGTCTCTGTGTGTGTCACTGTCTGTGTGTCTGTGTGTGTGTGTCACTGTCTGTGTGTCTGTGTGTGTGTCACTGTGTGTGTGTCTGTGTGTTTAACTCGTCCGTCTGATACAGCAGAGGTGTAGGGAATTCCAGCAAGATCTACATCTCTGCTTTATTGACCTGGTCAAGGCCTATAATACCATCAGTAGGCCTGGGCTCTGAGTTGTTCTTCGTGCTTTTGGAGTCCCTGACCCTTTGCTCACGATCATTAAGGACCTTCATGATGGTGAGCGGGCCTGGGTAAAACTACGTGGCCGAGAGTCAGAGCCATTCCCTGTACACCTTGGGGTGCGACAGGGATGTCCTCTGGCTCCCACATTATTTAACATCTATTTCGACCACGTAGTTCGTGAAGCCTTCAATAGCTGTACCGGGGAATCTCCATATGGTACAGATATAATGGGAGGCTGATCGATGCCCGGGTGCGGTCAAGGGATGGCTCACTATTGCTCAACCACGTTATGTATGCCGATGATTTGGTAATAGCTGCTCAGTCAGAGGAGGAGTTGGAGACGCTGCTGCTGAAACTGGAGCGTGCAACTAAGAGATGGGGCCTTACCATCAGCCCCACCAAAACTAAGCACCTGCCTGGGTATTTTGTACCATCTGACACTCCACCCCCACAACTCCCAATCAGTGATGGGGCAGTTGTAGAGAGAGTAGAGAGTTTCCCATACCTGGGAAGTGTGCTCATGACCGGCTCCAGTTTAACAGCAGAGGTTTCACTCCGAATCAGTCGAGCGGCAATATCTTTTCATCGGTTGCGTAACGCTGTGTGGAAGCTACCTGGTCTGTCGCTCCGCACTAAGCTTCAGGTCTTCTCGGCCACGGCCATTCTCTCCCTTCTCTACGCTTGCGAAACGTGGACCCCCCTAATGGAACATCTTCGCCGGTTAGAAACATTTAGGCTGGCCTGCCTACGATACATCCTGGGTTTAACCAGACTCGATTGTGTGAGGAGCTCACAAATCCTTGAAATATCTGGGCAAGGTCCCATCGGTGAGCTCCTCCGGCGGGCAAGGCTGCGATGGCTGGGTCATGTAGCCCGCATGCCCACCCACCGCATGCCGAAACAGCTTTTGTTCGGCCGGATGGAGGAGGCTAAACGGGCGCGGTACGGGCTAGAGAAGAGATGGAGTGATGTGGTACAGGAGGACGTGGAGCTGAGTGGACTTGCCGATGACCGGTACCAGCGGTGTCAAGATCGGCCTCTGTGGAGGAGGCTCGTGAAGGATGCTACTGGGCAGTTGGAGGCAGTCGCCCTCCAACAACAACGGAGGGCGGAGGAGCGACGCTCACAACAACGAGCGGAGCGCCGGGTGGCTAAAGCACAGCAGGTTGGCACAGTAGGGGGCACAGGTGGTGCATCAGCCAGTCATCTCAGTCAGTCGACCCGTGGCACCTGGGTCTGCCCCGTGACCTCCTGCCAGCGGGCGTTCGACACTCCACGTGGCCTCAAGGTGCACATAGCCTGGCACAAGCGTCGTGGTGACGTCACCGCCACTTAGTGGCGAATGGCGGTTGTTGAGTGTCACTGAGTCTGTGTGGGTCACAATGTGTCTGTGAGTAGGTGAGAGGGTAGGTGAGTGAGTAGGTGAGTAGGTGAGTGAGTAGGTGAGAGGGTAGGTGAGTGAGTAGGTGAGTGAGTGAGTAGGTGAGTGAGTAGGTGAGGTGAGTGAGTAGGTGAGTGAGGAGGTGAGTCAGTAGATGAGTAGGTGAGTGAGTAGGTGATTGAGTGGGTGAGTAGGTGAGTGAGTAGGTGATTGAGTAGGTGAGTAAGTGAGTAGGTGAGTGAGTAGGTGAGTGAGTAGGTGAGTGAGTAGGTGAGTGAGTAGATGAGTAAGTGAGTGAGTAGGTGAGTGGGTAGGTGAGTGAGTGAGTGAGTAGGTGAGTGTGTAGGTGAGTGAGTAGGTGAGTAGGTGAGTAGGTGAGTGAGTAGGTGAGTGAGTAGATGAGTAAGTGAGTGAGTAGGTGAGTGAGTAGGTGAGTGAGTGAGTGAGTAGGTGAGTGAGTGAGTAGGTGAGTAGGTGAGTGAGTAGGTGAGTGAGTAGTTGAGTAGGTGAGTGAGTAGGTGAGTGAGTGAGTGAGTGAGGTGAGTGATTAGGTGATTGAGTAGGTGAGTAGGTGAGTGGGTAGGTGAGTGAGTAGGTGAGTAGGTGAGTAAGTGAGTGAGTAGGTGAGTGAGTAGGTGAGTGAGTGAGTGAGTAGGTGAGTGAGTAGGTGAGTGAGTAGTTGAGTAGGTGAGTGAGTAGGTGAGTGAGTGAGGTGAGTGAGTAGCTGAGTGAGTAGGTGAGTAGGTGAGTGAGTAGGTGAGTAGGTGAGTGAGTAGGAGAGTGAGTAGATGAGTAAGTGAGTGAGTAGGTGAGTGAGTAGGTGAGTGAGTGAGTGAGTAGGTGAGTGAGTGAGTAGGTGAGTAGGTGAGTGAGTAGGTGAGTGAGAAGTTGAGTAGGTGAGTGAGTAGGTGAGTGAGTGAGTGAGGTGAGTGAGTAGGTGATTGAGTAGGTGAGTGAGTAGGTGAGTGAGTAGGTGAGTAGGTGAGTGATTAGGTGAGTGAGTAGGTGAGTGAGTGAGTGAGTAGGTGAGTGAGTAGGTGAGTGAGTAGGTGAGTGAGTAGTTGAGTAGGTGAGTGAGTAGGTGAGTGAGTGAGGTGAGTGAGTAGCTGAGTAAGTAGGTGAGTGAGTGAGTAGGTGAGTAGGAGAGTGAGTAGGTGAGTGAGTAGGTGAGTAGGTGGGTGAGTAGGTGAGTGACTAGGTGAGTGAGTAGGTGAGTGAGTAGGTGAGTGGGTGAGTGAGTAGGTGAGAAGGTGAATGAGTAGGTGAGTGAGTAGGAGAGAGAGTAGGTGAGTGAGTAGGTGAGTGCGTAGGTGAGTAGGTGAGTGAGTAGGTGAGTGAGTGAGTGAGGTGAGTGAGTAGGTGTGTGAGTAGGTGAGTGAGTAGGTGAGTGAGTAGGTGAGTAGGTGAGTGAGTAGGTGAGTGAGTAGGTGAGTGAGTAGGTGAGTAGGTGAGTGAGTGAGGTGAGTGAGTAGGTGAGTGAGAAGGTGAGTAGGTGATTGAGTAGGTGAGTGAGTAGGTGAGTAGGTGTGTGGGTGGGTGAGTAGGTGAGTGACTAGGCGAGTGAGTAGGTGAGTGAGTAGGTGAGTGGGTGGATGAGTAGGTGAGTGAGTAGGTGAGTGAGAAGGTGAGTGAGTGAGTGAGGTGAGTGAGTAGGTGTGTGAGTAGGTGAGTAGGTGAGTGAGTAGGTGAGTGAGTAGGTGAGTAGGTGAGTGAGTAGGTGAGTGAGTAGGTGAGTGAGTAGGTGAGTAGGTGAGTGAGTGAGGTGAGTGAGTAGGTGAGTGAGAAGGTGAGTAGGTGATTGAGTAGGTGACTGAGTAGGTGAGTAGGTGTGTGGGTGGGTGAGTAGGTGAGTGACTAGGCGAGTGAGTAGGTGAGTGAGTAGGTGAGTGGGTGGATGAGTAGGTGAGTGAGTAGGTGAGTGAGTGAGTGAGGTGAGTGAGTAGGTGTGTGAGTAGGTGAGTAGGTGAGTGAGTAGGTGAGTGAGTAGGTGAGTAGGTGAGTGAGTAGGTGAGTGAGTAGGTGAGTGAGTAGGTGAGTAGGTGAGTGAGTGAGGTGAGTGAGTAGGTGAGTGAGAAGGTGAGTAGGTGATAGAGTAGGTGAGTGAGTAGGTGAGTAGGTGTGTGGGTGGGTGAGTAGGTGAGTGACTAGGCGAGTGAGTAGGTGAGTGAGTAGGTGAGTGGGTGGATGAGTAGGTGAGTGAGTAGGTGAGTGAGTAGGTGAATGAGTAGATGAGTGAGTATGTGAGGTGATTGAGTAGGTGAGTGAGTAGGTGAGTGAGTAGTTGAGTAGGTGAGTGAGTAGGTGAGTGAGTGAGGTGAGTGAGTAGCTGAGTGAGTAGGTGAGTGAGTAGGTGAGTGAGTAGGTGAGTAGGTGAGTAGGTGAGTGAGTAGGTGAGTGAGTAGATGAGTAAGTGAGTGAGTAGGTGAGTGAGTAGGTGAGTGAGTGAGTAGGTGAGTGAGTGAGTAGGTGAGTGTGTAGGTGAGTGAGTAGGTGAGTAGGTGAGTAGATGAGTGAGTAGGTGAGTGAGTAGATGAGTAAGTGAGTGAGTAGGTGAGTGTGTAGGTGAGTGAGTGAGTAGGTCAGTGAGTGAGTAGGTGAGTAGGTGAGTGAGTAGGTGAGTGAGAAGTTGAGTAGGTGAGTGAGTAGGTGAGTGAGTGAGTGAGGTGAGTGAGTAGGTGATTGAGTAGGTGAGTAGGTGAGTGAGTAGGTGAGTGAGTAGGTGAGTAGGTGAGTGATTAGGTGAGTGAGTAGGTGAGTGAGTGAGTGAGTAGGTGAGTGAGTAGGTGAGTGAGTAGTTGAGTAGGTGAGTGAGTAGGTGAGTGAGTGAGGTGAGTGAGTAGCTGAGTGAGTAGTTGAGTAGGTGAGTGAGTAGGTGAGTAGGTGGGTGAGTAGGTGAGTGACTAGGTGAGTGAGTAGGTGAGTGAGTAGGTGAGTGGGTGAGTGAGTAGGTGAGTGAGTAGGTGAGTAGGTGAGTGAGTAGGTGAGTGAGTAGGTGAGTAGGTGAGTGGGTAGGTGGGTGAGTAGGTGAGTGAGTAGGTGAGTAGGTGAGTGAGTAGGTGAGTAGGTGGGTGAGTAGGTGGGTGAGTGAGCGAGTAGGTGAGTGAGTAGGTGAGTGAGTAGGTGAGTGAGTAGGTGAGTGAGTGAGTAGGTGAGTGAGTAGGTGAGTGAGTAGGTGAGTAGGTGAGTGAGTAGGTGAGTGAGTGGGTGAGTGAGTGAGTAGGTGAGTGAGTAGGTGAGTGAGTAGGTGAGTAGGTGAGTGAGTAGGTGAGTGAGTAGGTGAGTGAGTGAGTAGGTGAGTGAGTAGGTGAGTGAGTAGGTGAGTAGGTGAGTGACTAGGTGAGTGACTAGGTGAGTGAGTAGGTGAGTAGGTGAGTGAGTAGGTGAGTGAGTAGGTGAGTGAGTAGGTGAGTAGGTGAATGAGTAGGTGAGTGAATAGGTGAGTGAGTAGGTGAGTAGGTGAGTGAGTAGGTGAGTGAGTAGGTGAGTGAGTAGGTGAGTGAGTAGGTGAGTGAGAGTGGTGCTCACCCTGAACATTCCGGTCAGGCCGCATTCTCCCCTCCCCCTGCCCATGGGTGTGAACTTGTGAGGACAGAGACTCACTCACCTACTCACCTACTCACTCACCTACTCACCTACTCACTCACCTACTCACTCACCTACTCACTCACCTACTCACCTACTCACCTACTCACCTACTCACTCACCTACTCACCTACTCACTCACCTACTCACCTACTCACTCACCTACGCACTCACCTACGCACTCACCTACTCACCTACTCACTCACCTACTGACTCACCTACTCACTCACCTACTCACCTACTCACCTACTCACTCACCTACTCACCTACTCACTCACCTATTCACCTACTCACCTACTCACTCACCTACTCACTCACCTACTCACCTACTCACTCACCTACTCACTCACCTACTCACCTACTGACTCACCTACACACTCACCTACTCACCTACTCACTCACCTACTCACTCACCTACTCACCTACTCACTCACCTACTCACCTACTCACTCACCTATTCACCTACTCACCTACTCACTCACCTACTCACTCACCTACTCACCTACTCACTCACCTACTCACTCACCTACTCACCTACTCACTCACCTACTCACTCACCTACTCACTCACCTACTCACCTACTCACTCACCTACTCACATACTCACCTACTCACTCACCTACTCACTCACCTACTCACCTACTCACTCACCTACTCACCTACTCACTCACCTACTCACCTACTCACTCACCTACTCACCTACTCACTCACCTATTCACCTACTCACCTACTCACTCACCTACTCACTCACTCACCTACTCACCTACTCAATCACCTACTCACTCACCTACTCACCTACTCACTCACCTACTCAACTACTCACTCACCTACTCACCTACTCACTCACCTACTCACTCACCTATTCACCTACTCACCTACTCACTCACCTACTCACTCACTCACCTACTCACCTACTCACTCACCTACTCACTCACCTACTCACTCACCTACGCACTTACCTACTCACTCACCTACTCACCTACTCACACACCTACTCACTCACCTACTCACTCACCTACTCACCTACTCACCTACTCACTCACCTACTCACTCACTTACTCACTCACCTACTCACTCACCTACTCATTCACCTACTCACCCACCCACTCACTCACCCACTCACTCGCCTACTCACCCGCCTACTCACTCACCTACTCACCTACTCACTCACCTACTCAGTCACCTACTCACTCACCTAGTCACCTACTCACTCACCTACTCACTCACCTACTCACTCACCTAGTCACCTACTCACTCACCTACTCAACTAATCACTCACCTACTCACCCACTCACCTACTCACTCACCTACTCACTCACCTACTCACTCACTCACTCACCTACTCACTCATCTACACACTCACCGACTCACTCACCTATTCACTTACACACACACACACTCACCTGGACATCCACATATAAACTCACTCACCTACACACACACCCACACACCGACTCACTCACTAACCGACTCGCTCACCCACTCGCTCACCCAGTCACCCACTCACTCACCCAGCCACCAACTCGCTCACCCAGTCACCAACTCACTCACCCAGTCACCAATTCACTCACCCAGTCACCAACTCGCTCACCCAGTCACCAACTCACTCACCCAGTCACCAACTCGCTCACCCAGTCACCGACTCACTCACCCACTCACCCACCCAGTCACCCACTCACTCACCCAGCCACCAACTCGCTCCCCCAGTCACCAACTCACTCACCCAGTCACTAACTCACTCACCCAGTCACCAACTCGCTCACCCAGTCACCAACTCACTCACCAACTCGCTCACCCAGTCACTAACTCACTCACCCAGTCACCAACTCGCTCACCCAGTCACCAACTCACTCACCCACTCGCTCACCCAGTCACCGACTCACTCACCAACTCGCTCACCCAGTCACCAACTCGCTCACCCAGTCACCGACTCGCTCACCCAGCCACCAACTCACTCACCTAGCCACCAACTCGCTCACCCAGTCACCAACTCACTCACCCAGTCACCAACTCACTCACCCAGTCACCAACTCACTCACCCAGTCACCAACTCACTCACCCAGTCACCAACTCACCCACCCAGTCACCAACTCACTCACCCAGCCACCAACTCACTCACCCAGTCACCGACTCACTCACCCAGTCACCGACTCACTCACCCAGTCACAAACTCACTCACCCAGTCACCAACTCGCTCACCCAGCCACCAACTCACTCACCCAGTCACAAACTCACTCACCCAGCCACCAACTCGCTCCCCCAGTCACCAACTCACTCACCCAGTCACTAACTCACTCACCCAGTCACCCACTCGCTCACCCAGTCACCGACTCACTCACCCAGCCACCAACTCGCTCACCCAGTCACCGACTCACTCACCCAGTCACCAACTCACTCACCCAGTCACCAACTCACTCACCCAGTCACCAACTCACTCACCCAGTCACCAACTCGCTCACCCAGTCACCAACTCGCTCACCCAGCCACCAACTCACTCACCCAGTCACCAACTCACTCACCCTGTCACCAACTCGCTCACCCAGTCACCAACTCACTCACCGAGTCACCAACTCACTCACCCACTCGCTCACCAAGTCACCAACTCGTTCACCCAGTCACCGACTCACCCACCCAGTCACCAACTCACTCACCCAGCCACCAACTCACTCACCCAGTCACCAACTCACTCACCCAGTCACCAACTCACTCACCCAGTCACCAACTCGCTCACCCAGCCACCAACTCGCTCACCCACTCGCTCACCCAGCCACCGACTCACTCACCCACTCACTCACCCAGTCACCAACACGCTCACCCACTCACCAACTCACTCACCCAGTCACCAACTCGCTCACCCAGTCACCAACTCGCTCACCCAGCCACCAACTCACTCACCCAGTCACCAACTCACTCACCCAGTCACAAACTCACTCACCCAGTCACCAACCCGCTCACCCAGTCACCAACACGCTCACCCAGTCACCAACTCACTCACCCAGCCACCCACTCACTCACCCAGCCACCGACTCGCTCACCCAGTCACCGACTCACTCACCCACTCACTCACCCAGTTACCCAGTCACCAACTCACTCACCCAGTCACCAACTCGCTCACCCAGCCACCAACTCGCTCACCCACTCGCCCACCCAGCCACCGACTCACTCACCCTGTCACCAACTCGCTCACCCAGTCACCAACTCACTCACCCTGTCACCAACTCGCTCACCCAGCCACCAACTCGCTCACCCACTCGCTCACCCAGCCACCGACTCACTCACCGACTCACTCACCCAGTCACCAACACGCTCACCCACTCACCAACTCACTCACCCAGTCACCAACTCGCTCACCCAGTCACCAACTCGTTCACCCACTCGCTCACCCAGCCACCAACTCACTCACCCAGTCACCAACTCACTCACCCAGTCACCAACTCACTCACCCAGTCACCGACTCACTCACCCAGTCACCAACTCACTCACCCAGTCACCAACTCACTCACCCAGTCACCAACTCGTTCACCCACTCACTCACCCAGTCACCAACTCACTCACCCAGCCACCGACTCGCTCACCCAGTCACCGACTCACTCACCCACTCACTCACCCAGTTACCCAGTCACCAACTCACTCACCCAGTCACCAACTCGCTCACCCAGTCACCAACTCGCTCACCCAGCCACCAACTCGCTCACCCACTCGCACACCCAGTCACCAACTCACTCACCCTGTCACCAACTCACTCACCCAGCCACCAACTCGCTCACCCACTCGCTCACCCAGTCACCGACTCACTCACCCACTCACTCACCCAGTCACCAACACGCTCACCCACTCAACAACTCACTCACCCAGTCACCAACTCGCTCACCCAGTCACCAACTCGTTCACCCACTCGCTCACCCAGCCACAAACTCACTCACCCAGTCACCAACTCGCTCACCCAGCCACCAACTCACTCACCCAGTCACCAACTCACTCACCCAGCCACGAACTCACTCACCCAGTCACCAACTCACTCACCCAGCCACCGACTCACTCACCCAGTCACCGACTCGCTCACCCCCTCACCCACTCACTCACCCACCCCCTCACCCACTCGCTCACCCCCTCACCCCCTCCCCAGACACTCACCAAGGAGTGCTGCTGAGCCATGGCGCTGTGGTGAGTGGTGAGCGAGTGGTGAGTAAGTGGTGAGTGTGGTGAGTGGTGAGTGAGTAAGTGGTGAGTGAGTAAGTGGTGAGTGGTGAGTGAGTGAGTGAGTGGTGAGTGAGTGGTGAGTGAGTGGTGAGTGGTGAGTAAGTGGTGAGTGAGTGGTGAGTAGGTGGTGAGTGGTGAGTAAGTGGTGAGCGAGTGGTGAGTGAGTGGTGAGTGGTGAGTGGCGAGTCGACTGTGGACGCTTGGCGAGCCACAGGAATTTGTCAGCGCTGTGAAAAGTTTGCGGAAGTTCAAATCGCAACGTCACTCAGCTACACCCAGCTACACCTACAGCTACACCTACAGTTACACCTACAGCTACACACAGCAACACCTACACACAGCTACACCTACAGCTACACACAGCTACACCTACAGCTACACCTACAGCTACACCTACAGCTACACACAGCTACACCCACAGCTACAACTACACACAGCTACACCTACAGCTACACCTACAGCTACACCTACACCTACACACAGCTACACCTACACACAGCTACACCTACAGCTACACTCAGCTACACACAGCTACACCTACACACAGCTACACACAGCTACACACAGCTACACCTACACACAGCTACACACAGCTACACCTACACACAGCTACACCTACAGCTACACACAGCTACACCTACACACAGCTACACCTACAGCTACACACAGCTACACCTACACACAGCTACACCTACAGCTACACCTACACACAGCTACACCTACACACAGCTACACACAGCTAGACCCAGCTACACCTACACACAGCTACACCTACAGCTACACTCAGCTACACGTAACCACACCTACACCTACAAACAGCTACACCTACAGCTACACTCAGCTACACCTACACACAGCTACACCTACAGCTACACCCAGCAACACCTAAACACAGCTATACACAGCTACAGCTAAACCTACAGCTACACACATCTACACCTACACACAGCTACACAAGGGTACACCTACACACAGCTACACCTACAGCTACACCTACACACAGCTACACCTACACACAGTTACACACAGCTACACACAGCTACACCTACATCTACACCTACAGCTACAGCTACACACAGCTACACACAGCTACACACAGCTATACCTACAGCTACACACAGCTACACCTACACACAGCTACACCTACACACAGCTACACACAGCTACACCTACACACAGCTACACCTACACACAGCTACACCTACAGCTACACACAGCTACAGCTACACACAGCTACAGCTACACCTATACACAGCTACACACAACTACACCTACACACAGCTACAGCTACACACAGCTACACACAGCTACACCTACACACAGCTACACACAGCTACACCTACAGCTACACCTACACACAGCTACACCTACAGCTACACCTACAGCTACACACAGCTACAGCTACACCTATACACAGCTACACACAACTACACCTACACACAGCTACAGCTACACACAGCTACACACAGCTACACCTACACACAGCTACACACAGCTACACCTCCAGCTACACCTACACACAGCTGCACACAGCTACAGCTACACACAGCTAAACCTACACACAGCTAAACACAGCTACACCTACAGCTACACACAGCTACACCTACACACAGGTACACACAGCTACACCTACACACAGCTAAACACAGCTAACCCTACAGCTACACACAGCTACACACAGTTACACCTACACACAGCTACACACAGCTACACACAGCTACACCTACACACAGCTACACACAGGTACACACACCTACAGCTACACACAGCTACACCTACAGCTACACACAGCTACACACAGCTACACACAGCTACAGCTACACACAGCTACACACAGCTACACACAGCTACAGCTACACACAGCTACACACAGCTACACCTACAGCTACACACACCTACAGCTACACACAGCTACACACAGCTACACCTACAAACAGCTAAACACAGCTACACCTACAGCTACACACAGCTACACCTACACACAGCTAAACACAGCTACACACACAGCTACACCTACACACAGCTACACCTACAGCTACACACAGCTACACACAGCTACAGCTACACACAGCTACACACAGCTACAGCTACACACAGCTACAGCTACACACACCTACACACAGCTACAGCTACACACAGCTACAGCTACACACAGCTACACACAGCTACACCTATACACAGCTACACACAGCTACACACAGCTACAGCTACACACAGCTACACCTACACACAGCTACAGCTACACACAGCTACACACAGCTACAGCTAAACCTACACACAGCTACACCTACACACAGCTACACACAGCTACACACAGCTACACCTACAGCTACACCTACACACAGCTACACCTACACACAGCTACACACAGCTACACCTACACACAGCTACACCTACAGCTACACCTACACACACCTACACCTACACACAGCTACACCTACAGCTACACACAGCTACAGCTACACTCACGTGAGTCTGTGCTTTGTTGATGTCGCTCATGGATAATTCACTCTGCCATTGTCACCAACACACAGAGAGAGACAAAGCTCTCCCAGGTAGCCTCTAGCAGGGCTGTAGGGGCAAGTGCTGTTACACAGACAAAGCTCCCCCAGGTAGCCTCTAGCAGGGCTGTAGGGGCAAGTGCTGTTACACAGACAAAGCTCCCCCAGGTAGCCTCCAACAGGGCCGTAGGGGCAAGTGCTGCTACACAGACAAAGCTCCCCCAGGTAGCCTCTAGCAGGCTGTAGCGGCAAGTGCTGTTACACAGACAAAGCTCCCCCAGGTAGCCTCTAGCAGGGCTGTAGGGGCAAGTGCTGTTACACAGACAAAGCTCCCCCAGGTAGCCTCTAGCAGGGCTGTAGGGGCAAGTGCTGTTACACAGACAAAGCTCCCCCAGGTAGCCTCCAACAGGGCCGTAGGGGCAAGTGCTGCTACACAGACAAAGCTCCCCCAGGTAGCCTCTAGCAGGCTGTAGCGGCAAGTGCTGTTACACAGACAAAGCTCCCCCAGGTAGCCTCTAGCAGGGCTGTAGGGGCAAGTGCTGTTACACAGACAAAGCTCCCCCAGGTAGCCTCTAGCAGGGCTGTAGGGGCAAGTGCTGTTACACAGACAAAGCTCCCCCAGGTAGCCTCTAGCAGGGCTGTAGGGGCAAGTGCTGTTACACAGACAAAGCTCCCCCAGGTAGCCTCTAGCAGGGCTGTAGGGGCAAGTGCTGTTACACAGACAAAGCTCCCCCAGGTAGCCTCCAACAGGGCCGTAGGGGCAAGTGCTGCTACACAGACAAAGCTCCCCCAGGTAGCCTCTAGCAGGCTGTAGCGGCAAGTGCTGTTACACAGACAAAGCTCCCCCAGGTAGCCTCTAGCAGGATGTAGGGGCAAGTGCCGGGACACAGACAAAGCTCCCCCAGGTAGCCTCTAGCAGGGCTGTAGGGGCAAGTGCTGTTACACAGACAAAGCTCCCCCACGTGGCCTCTAGCAGGGCTGTAGGGGCAAGTGCTGTTACACAGACAAAGCTCCCCCAGGTGGCCTCTAGCAGGGCTGTAGGGGCAAGTGCTGTTAGCGAGCACTTATTAAGGCTACCGCACTGTGGCTACACACAGAGGGGGTGGGTGGCCAGCACCACCACGCCCGGCCGCCTTTGTCTCCCCAGTGCCGATGTTTACTGCACCACCATCATCATCGCTACACCAGGTACTCATTTGAGGCTGAGTCGACCTAGCGGAGACCCAGGACCGGCTCAGACAAGCGCTAACCACTACACTACTCACACTCACTCACTCACACACTCACACACTCACTCACCCACACACTCACTCACCCACACACTCACACACTCACTCACTCACCCACTCACTCACACACTCACTCACACACTCACTCACACACTCACTCACACACTCACTCACTTACACACTCACTCACACACTCACTCACACACTCACTCACTTACACACTCACTCACACACTCACTCACACACTCACTCACACACTCACATACCCACTCACCCACTCACTCACTCACCCACTCACTCACTCACCCACTCACCCACTCACTCACTCACACACTCACTCACACACTCACTCACCCACTCAATCACACACCCACTTACACACCCACTATCTCACCCACTCACACTCACTCACACACCCACTCAATCACTCACCCACTCACTCACTTACTCACACACCCACTCACTCACTCACACACTCACTCACCCACTCAATCACTCACTCACCCACTCACTCACCCACCCACCCACTCACACACTCACTCACTCACTCACCCACTAACTCACACACTCACTCACACACTCACTCACCCACTCAATTACACACTCACCCACACACTCACCCACTCACTCACACACTCACTCACACACCCACTCACTCACCCACTCACTCACTCACCCACTCAATCACTTACTCACTCACCCACTCAATCACTTACTCACTCACCCACACACTCACTCACCCACTCAATCACCCACTCTTTCACACACTCACTCACTCACACACACACTCACACACCCACTAATTCACTCACCCACTCACTCACACACACACTCACTCGCACACTCACTCACTCGCACACTCACTCACACACCCACTCACTCACTCACACACTCACTTACACTCACTCATCCACCCACACACTTACCTACTCACCCACTCACTCACCCACTCACTCAATCCCTCACTCACTCACTCACCAACCCACTCATCCACTCACTCACTCACACTCACTCACTCACCCACCCACTCACTCACCCACTCACCCACTCAATCACACACTCACTCACATACTCACTCAAATACTCACCCACTCACACACTCACTCACCCACACACTCACTCACCCACTCACCCACTCACACACTCACTCACCCACTCAATCACACACTCACTCACTCACCCACTCACCCACTCACACACTCACTCACCCACGCACACACTCACTCACACACTCACACACTCACTCACTCATACACTCACCCACCCATTCACGCACTCACTCACACACTCACTCACTCGCTCACACACTCACTCACCCACTCACACACTCACTCACTCATACACTCACCCACCCATTCACACACTCACTCACTCACACACTCACCCACTCACCCACCCACTCACCCACTCACTCACTCACCCACCCACTCACCCACTCACTCAAACACTCACCTACCCACTCACCTACTCACCCACCCACTCACTTACCTACTCACCCACTCACTCACACACACACTCACTCACTCCCTCACTCACCCACTCACTTACCTACTCACCCACTCACTTACCTACTCACCCACTCACTCCCTCACCCACTCACTCCCTCACCCACTCACTCACCCACCCACTCACACACTCACCCACTCACTCACCCACCCACTCACCCACTCACTCCCTCACCCACTCACTCACTCACCCACTCACTCACCCACCCACTCACACACTCACCCACCCACTCACCTACTCACCCACTCACCCACCCACTCACTCGCCTACTCACCCACTCACTCACACACTCACTTGCCTACTCAACCACTCACTCCCTCACTCACTCACTCCCTCACCCACACACTCCCTCACCCACTCACTCACTCCCTCACCCACTCACTCCCTCACCCACTCACTCACCCACTCACTCACTCACTCCCTCACCCACTCACTCCCTCACCCACTCACTCACCCACTCACTCACACACTCACTCACTCCCTCACCCACTCACTCACCCACCCACTCACTCACTCCCTCACCCACTCACTCACCCACCCACTCACTCACCCACTCACACACTCACCCACCCACTCACATACTCACCCACTCACCCACCCACCCACTTGCCTACTCACCCACTCACTCACACACTCACTTGCCTACTCAACCACTCACTCCCTCACTCACACACTCCCTCACCCACTCACTCACCCACTCACTCCCTCACCCACTCACTCCCTCACCCACTCACTCACCTCCCCATCTGTCGGCGTGTTTTGGTGATTTCCGATTTCCAGGCGAGGCAGGCGCAGAGAGACCGAGAGAGACACAAAATGCGTCAGACAAAGATACAAAGGTCCCTCTTGTAGCCTCTAATAGATTATAGGGGCAAGTGTTGTTTGTACACAACAACAACAACCGCCATTCGCCACTAAGTGGCGGTGACGTCACCACGACGCTTGTGCCAGGCTATGTGCACCCTGAGGCCACGTGAAGTGTCGAACGCCCGCTGGCAGGAGGTCACGGGGCAGACCCAGCAGGTGCCACGGGTCGACTGAGTGAGATGAGTGGCTGATGCACCACCTGTGCCCTCTACTGTGCCAACCTGCTGTGCTTTAGCCACCCGGCGCTCCGCTCGTTGTTGTGAGCGTCGCTCCTCCGCCCTCCGTTGTTGTTGGAGGGCGACTGCCTCCAACTGCCCAGTAGCGGCGTCCTTCACGAGCCTCCTCCACAGAGGCCGATCTTGACACCGCTGGTACCGGTCATCGGCAAGTCCACTCAGCTCTACGTCCTCCTGTACCACATCACTCCATCTTTTCTCTAGCCCGTGCCGCGCCCGCTTAGCCCCCTCAATCCGGCCAAACAAAAGCTGTTTCGGCATGCGGTGGCTGGGCATGCGGGCTACATGACCCAGCCATCGCAGCCTTGCCTGCCGGAGGAGCTCACCGATGGGACCCTGCCCAGATCTTTCAAGGATTTGTGAGCTCCTCACACAATCCAGTCTGGTTAAACCCAGGATGGATCGTAGGCAGGCCAGCCTAAATGTTTCTAACCGGCGAAGATGTTCCATTAGGGGGGTCCACGTTTCGCAAGCGTAGAGAAGGGAGGGAATGACCGTGGCCGAGAAGACCTGAAGCTTAGTGCGGAGCGACAGACCAGGTAGCTTCCACACAGCGTTACGCAACCGATGAAAAGATATTGCCGCTCGACTGATTCGGAGTGAGACCTCTGCTGTTAAACTGGAGCCAGTCATAAGCACACTGCCCAGGTATGGGAAACTCTCCACTCTCTCCACAACTGCCCCATCACCGATTGGGAGTTGTGGGGGTGGAGTGTCCGATGGTACAAAATACCCAGGCAGGTGCTTAGTTTTGGTGGGGCTGATGGTAAGGCCCCACCTCTTAGTGGCACGCTCCAGTCTCAGCAGCAGCGTCTCCAACTCCTCCTCTGACTGAGCAGCTATTACCAAATCATCAGCATACATAACGTGGTTGAGCAATAGGGAGCCATCCCTTGACCGCACCCGGGCATCGATTAGCCTCCCATTATATCTGTACCATATGGAGATTCCCCCGGTACAGCTATTGAAGGCTTCACGAACTACGTGGTCAAAATAAATGTTAAATAATGTGGGAGCCAGAGGACATCCCTGTCGCACCCCAAGGTGTACAGGGAATGGCTCTGACTCCCGGCCACGTAGTTTTACCCGGGCCCGCTCACCATCATGAAGGTCCTTAATGATCGTGAGCAGAGGGTCAGGTACTCCAAAAGCACGAAGAACAACCCAGAGCCCAGGCCTCCACACACACACACGTGTACACACACACACGTGTACACACACACACGTGTACACACACACACGTGTACACACACACACGTGTACACACGTGTACACACACACACGTGTACACACGTGTACACACACACACGTGTACACACGTGTACACACACACACGTGTACACACACACACACACACGTGTACACACACACACACACACGTGTACACACACACACACGTGTACACACACACACACGTGTACACACACACGTGTACACACACACACACGTTCATAATAAAGGTTTTTGGGTTAGATCGCGTTTATTTATAAATGTGTCGTAACCCTCCACCACCCGACACGGCCAATCAGCAAAGATAAGTGTCACGTTGACAAAAGACAAATAATTCACTACTTCAGCCCACCGGTGTGTTGAAGAGTTAATCCACATTTACAGTTTGAGTACGACGTTTCGCTGGTAAATACTTCCAGCATCATCGGGCAATTCGCCAGAATGGTAAAGCCCTCGCTTGCTCCCGGTTTTATATAGAGCAGAAGAGTGACGTCATCACTTAACTCATCAGGTGCAGTGATTAGAGGCGGAGGGGGGGGGTAATGTAATTATATAATCGATTAGTAATCAGTCATTGGTTATGATTAGTAATGAGTTGTAGATTAGTAATTCTTTAAATCAAAATGTAATGTGTATTATTTAATAATACGCTTCCAGGCCGCACTGAGCCGGTAGCTGTCAGAGCGATTAAAGTTATTCTTGTTCCTCTCAATTTCAATGGATTCTCTAATTAGTCTTTGCCAGTAATAATTAGTTTTACACACCACTGCAACATTGTCAAAATCAATTGAGTGTCCTTGTTGACAAGCATGTTCTGCCACTGCCGACAGTTGTGTTTGAGATAATTTAATATTTCTCTGATGTTCTTTTAGTCTTACGCTGATGTTACGTCCCGTCTGCCCAATGTAGCAGCTGCCACATGAACAATTAATCCGATATACACCTTCTGTTGATAGTTTAGGTAATGCGTCTTTAGTGCAAGATACTAGTTTTTGAATTTTGTGTACTGTACCAAATCTTACTGTAATGTTTTGCTTTTGCAAAACGCGGGCTAATTTGTCAGTTACTCCTGAGATATATGGAATTTTTATTGTTTTAACAATCTGGTCGCTTTCAGTAGTATTGCTTTGCGATCGTGATTTGGCATTCAGTGCTCTGTTAATTTGAGCATTATTGTAGCCATTCTGTCGTAGTGCGTCTTTAACGTGTTTAATCTCTCTCACTAGACTCTCACCATCTGACACTGTTTTCGCCCGATGCACGAGCGTCTTAATAAGAGAGGATTTTTGAGCTGGATGATGATGTGATTCTGCATTCAGATAGGCATCAGTGTGCGTTTGCTTTCTGTAAACGCTGTGTGTTATTTTACCGTTTAGGCCATGTCCAAGCAAAATATCTAGGAATGGGAGTGTATTATTCACCTCCATTTCCATGGTGAACTGGATGGCCGGGTTTTGGGCATTGAGATGATTTAGAAAATCATTAAGTGTATCTTTACCATGTGGCCAGACAACCAAAGTGTCATCCACATACCTAAACCAAAAGGATGGTTTTAATGTGCTCGAGGCAAGTGCTCTTATTTCAAAGTTTTCCATGTACAAATTTGCTATAGCAGGGGATAAAGGAGAACCCATTGCTGCTCCTTCCTTTTGTTTAAAGAAATCCCCTCTCCATAAGAAGTAAGTGTTATTTAAGCAATGGCCAGCAAGTTTCGGAATATCTTTTTGTAAACCGGTATTCTTTACTAGTGTATCAAGTAATTTAAGCGATTCGTCCACTGGAACCTTAGTGAATAGAGAAATCACATCAAAGCTTACCAGAATATCATCAGGAGTAAGTTTAATATCTTTAATCACATTCACAAGATGTTCTGAATTTTTTTATGAATGAAGATGTCTTACCGATGTAGGGCTGTATTTGTTTGGTTATATATTTTGCTAATTGATATGTGGCAGAGCCAATTGTACTGACTATGGGTCGTAATGGGATGCCGATTTTATGAATCTTTGGTAGCCCATAGAGTCTAGGTGGTTTTGAGGCCCTTGGCTTAATTAGGTATTGCTCATTTTTAGGGATTAATGAATTTGCAATTATTGCAGTGGTCTTACGTTCTAAAGTATTAGTTGGATCTCGTTTAATTTTAATGTAGGTACTTTCCTCTAGTAAATTTCTAATTTTATTATCATAATCGGCTCGTGACATCAGTACAGTAGTGCGGCCTTTATCAGCTGCTAGGATTTGGATATCCTTATTTACACGCAGCTCTCTTAAGGCTTTTGCCTCGTTAGAGCTAATATTTACTTTTGAAACTTTTCTATTCTCAATTATTTTAGCAACCTCATGTCTAGTCATCTCTGCCTCATTATGTGGAAGGAGTCTAACTGCTGATTCTACCTCAGCAATTATCTCATCCACTGGAATTGTGCGTGGGGTAACGGCAAAGTTAAGGCCTTTAGAAAGGATAGAGACCATGTCACCGGTTAATACAGTGTTGGTCAAGTTCAGTACAGTTTTGTTTTTACGTTTTTGGTTTTCAGTAGGGATTTGTTTATTATGTAGTCTAGAAAATTTATTAATTTGGTTAGTTTTTGTTAGTTTAAACACATTATCAGCCGATTGTTGTGTTATGTTATCGATTATATTCCAATAATGCATAGATACACTATTGCTTATATCTAAGTGTAACTGCTTTAGCGATTCCGAAATGTAAGATAATTCACTCCTATTGTGCTGTATTCTCTCTATTAATAATAATTCGCTAGCTTTGTGTAGTATTTGGTTAGCTTTAGAAGACTTTATGTGATGTGTTATTTTAACTGCGTTTGGTATTACCTTTGAATCTCTGCACCTTTTGAGGAACGCCAGTGAAGATATCAATTTAATCCGCTTAATGCGAAGCTTCTCCAATTTTCTGGTTTTAAGAAAAGTATCCTCCCCATAGAGGTTAGTCAGTTTAACACGTAGGCTTTCGCGACCAATATTATTCATAATAAAGGTTTTTGGGTTAGATCGCGTTTATTTATAAATGTGTCGTAACCCTCCACCACCCGACACGGCCAATCAGCAAAGATAAGTGTCACGTTGACAAAAGACAAATAATTCACTACTTCAGCCCACCGGTGTGTTGAAGAGTTAATCCACATTTACAGTTTGAGTACGACGTTTCGCTGGTAAATACTTCCAGCATCAGTACACAAAATTCAAAAACTAGTATCTTGCACTAAAGACGCATTACCTAAACTATCAACAGAAGGTGTATATCGGATTAATTGTTCATGTGGCAGCTGCTACATTGGGCAGACGGGACGTAACATCAGCGTAAGACTAAAAGAACATCAGAGAAATATTAAATTATCTCAAACACAACTGTCGGCAGTGGCAGAACATGCTTGTCAACAAGGACACTCAATTGATTTTGACAATGTTGCAGTGGTGTGTAAAACTAATTATTACTGGCAAAGACTAATTAGAGAATCCATTGAAATTGAGAGGAACAAGAATAACTTTAATCGCTCTGACAGCTACCGGCTCAGTGCGGCCTGGAAGCGTATTATTAAATAATACACATTACATTTTGATTTAAAGAATTACTAATCTACAACTCATTACTAATCATAACCAATGACTGATTACTAATCGATTATATAATTACATTACCCCCCCCCTCCGCCTCTAATCACTGCACCTGATGAGTTAAGTGATGACGTCACTCTTCTGCTCTATATAAAACCGGGAGCAAGCGAGGGCTTTACCATTCTGGCGAATTGCCCGATGATGCTGGAAGTATTTACCAGCGAAACGTCGTACTCAAACTGTAAATGTGGATTAACTCTTCAACACACCGGTGGGCTGAAGTAGTGAATTATTTGTCTTTTGTCAACGTGACACTTATCTTTGCTGATTGGCCGTGTCGGGTGGTGGAGGGTTACGACACATTTATAAATAAACGCGATCTAACCCAAAAACCTTTATTATGAATAATATTGGTCGCGAAAGCCTACGTGTTAAACTGACACACACACGTGTACACACACACACACGTGTACACACACACACACGTGTACACACACACACGTGTACACACACACGTGCACACACACACGTGCACACGTGTACTCACACACACGTGTTCTCACACACACTCACACACACGTGCACACACACACACGTGCAGACATACACACGTGTACACACACACACACGTGTCAGGACTTGCCCCGTGTACTACTTACAAACCACGTGACTTGCACCTCCAGCTGAGATATGGGAAGGGCGCATCCTCCTCCTCCCCGTGTCTCTCTACCCGTGTCTCTGTCCCCGTGTCTCTCTCCCCGTGTCTCTCTCTCCCCGTGTCTCTCTCTACCCGTGTCTCTCTCTACCCGTGTCTCTCTCTCCCCGTGTCTCTCTCCCCGTGTCTCTCTCTCCCCGTGTCTCTCTTTCCCCGTGTCTCTCTCTCACTCCCCGTGTCTCTCTCCTCCCGTGTCTCTCTCTCCCCGTGTGTCTCTCTCGCCGTGTCTCTCTCTCCCCGTGTCTCTCTCTCCCCGTGTCTCTCTCTCCCCGTGTCTCTCTCTCCCCGTGTCTCTCTCCCCCCGTGTCTCTCTCTCCCCGTGTCTCTCTCTCTCTCCCTGTGTCTCTCTCTTCCCGTGTCTCTCTCTCTCCCCGTGTCTCTCTCTCTCCCCGTGTCTCTCTCTCTCCCCGTGTCTCTCTCTCTCCCCGTGTCTCTCTCTCCCCGTGTCTCTCACTCCCCGTGTCTCTCTCTCCCCGTGTCTCTCACTCCCCGTGTCTCTCTCTCACTCCCCGTGTCTCTCTCTCTCTCCCCGTGTGTCTCTCTCTCCCCGTGTCTCTCTCTCCCCGTGTCTCTCTCTCTCCCCGTGTCTCTCTCTCTCTCCCCGTGTCTCTCTCTCTCCCCGTGTCTCTCTCTCTCTCCCCGTGTCTCTCTCTCCCCGTGTCTCTCTCTCTCTCCCCGTGTCTCTCTCTCTCTCCCCCCGTGTCTCTCTCTCCCCGTGTGTTTATAGATGACCGGAATCGATACCGGCTCCAGTGGAGTCGTCAGCGCCAACGATTTTCCTCTTAGGTGAATCGATTCCTTTAAAGGTCCCACAGGGTTCAGTGTTAATCAGTGAGGCTCATAGAGCCAGACTAAGGCTCCCACAGGGTTCAGTGTTAATCAGTGAGGCTCACAGAGCCAGACTAAGGCTCCCACAGGGTTCAGTGTTAATCAGTGAGGCTCACAGAGCCAGACTAAGGCTCCCACAGGGTTCAGTGTTAATCAGTGAGGCTCACAGAGCCAGACTAAGGCTCCCACAGGGTTCAGTGTTAATCAGTGAGACTCACAGAGCCAGACTAAGGCTCCCACAGGGTTCAGTGTTAATCAGGGAGACTCACAGAGGCAGACTAAGGCTCCCACAGGGTTCAGTGTTAATCAGTGAGGCTCACAGAGCCAGACTAAGGCTCCCACAGGGTTCAGTGTTAATCAGTGAGGCTCATAGAGCCAGACTAAGGCTCCCACAGGGTTCAGTGTTAATCAGTGAGACTCACAGAGCCAGACTAAGGCTCCCACAGGGTTCAGTGTTAATCAGTGAGGCTCACAGAGCCAGACTGAGGCTCCCACAGGGTTCAGTGTTAATCACTGAGACTCACAGAGCCAGACTAAGGCTCCCACAGGGTTCAGTGTTAATCACTGAGACTCACAGAGCCAGACTAAGGCTCCCACAGGGTTCAGTGTTAATCACTGAGACTCACAGAGCCTCACTGATTAACGACTCCGATTCCAAAGATAGTTCCTAACGCTATCAACTAATCGGTTATCGATTCCCTTCTCCGTTGACTAACACGGCGGCGAATCGCTTCCCGAGTTGAGGCGCTCAGCGATTTGGAATCGATTGGGGGCAGCGGGAGCGGTGGCGCTGCAGTTAGCGCACCGCGTTGCTGGCTGCCCTCTAGGTAGACTCGGCATTAAAAACGAAACGGGGGAGCGATCCGTGCGTTCAGTCACTGCTGAGACCGCCGCAGCAGGAATCCGATTGGCTGTAAAGCTCTTGAATCACAGGCGTCCAGCAGGCGTGGTCAGTACGTTACACACAGACAAAGCTCCCCCAGGTAGCCTCTAGCAGGCTGTAGGGGCAAGTGCTGTTAGTAGCGAGTAGCACCACCTATGATACACACACAAAGCTCCCCCAGGTAGCCTCTAGCAGGCTGTAGGGGCAAGTGCTGTTACACAAACAAAGCTCCCCCAGGTAGCCTCTAGCAGGCTGTAGGGGCAAGTGCTGTTACACAAAGCTCCCCCAGGTAGCCTCTAGCAGGCTGTCGGGGCAAGTGCTGTTACACAGACAAAGCTCCCCCAGGTAGCCTCTAGCAGGCTGTAAGGGCAAGTGCTGTTACACAAACAAAGCTCCCCCTGCTAGAGGCTACCTGGGGGAGCTTTGTCTGTGTGTTGGGCGTGTCCTCTTTCAGGGCCACCGCCCGAAACGTCGCCCTGCATCAGCGCCCGGTGTCATCACGCCCACGTCACGTGGTCTGTGAAACACGCGTCACGTGACTCGTCATCTCTTAATTGATCCAATTGAGAGTGTCACGGACAGACAAAGCTGCCCAGGTAGCCTCCTGCAAGCTGTAGGGGCAAGTGCTGTTAGCGGGAACCTATAGCAAGGGTACACGCCCGACCGCCTTTGTCTCCCCAGTGGTGATATTTACTTTCCACCATCATCACCGCCTCCACCACCATCATCGCAACAACCATCACCGCCACCACCACCATCACTGCCACCACCACCATCACCGCCACCACCACCATCACCGCCACCACCACCACCATCATCACCTCAACCACCATCACCACCACCATCATCGCAACAACCATCACCGCCACCGCTACCACCACCAGCACCATCATCGCAACAACCATCACCACCACCACCACCATCATCACCTCAACCACCATCACCACCACCACCATCATCACCTCAACCACCATCGTCGCAACCACCATTACCACCACCATCATCGCAACATCACCTCAACCACCACCACCATCATCGCAACAACAATCACCGCCACCACCACCACCATCACCGCAACAACCATTACCACCACCACCATCATCGCAACAACCATCACCACCACCGCCACCACCATCACCACCACCACCATCATCACCTCAACCACCACCACCATCATTACCTCAACCACCACCACCACCACCATCATTACCTCAACCACCACCATCACCATCACCACCACCGCCACCACCATCACCACCACCACCACCATCATCACCTCAACCACCATCACCACCATCACCACCACCGCCACCACCATCACCACCACCACCACCATCATCACCTCAACCACCACCACCATCATTACCTCAACCACCACCACCACCATCATTACCTCAACCACCACCATCACCACCACCGCCACCCGCTCTTGACGAGTCATTGTCAAAGTTTTGCAATCTCGAGGCTGTGGGAAACGAGACCACCTCGCCCGCAACATCCTCCTCCAAGCAAAGCTCCCCCGGGTAGCCTCCACACACTTTGTGGGGGCAAATGCTGCTAAACACACACAGACACACACACACATAGACACACACACACATAGACACACAGACACACACACACATAGACACACAGACACACACACAAAGACATACACGCACACAAAGACACACACACAGACACACACACAAACATAGACACACAGACACGCACACAAAGACAGACACGCACACAAAGACACACACAAAGACACACACAAACATAGACACACAGACACACACAAAGACACACACAAAGACACACACACATAGACACACAGACACACACACAAAGACACACAAACAAACATAGACACACAGACACACACACACAAAGACATAGACACGCACACAAAGACACACACAAACATAGACACACAGACACACACAAAGACACACACAAACATAGACACACAGACACACACAAAGACACACAAACATAGACACACAGACACACACAAAGACACACACAAAGACACACACACATAGACACACAGACACACACAAAGACACACACAAACATAGACACACAGACACACACACAAAGACACAAACACACACAATAACAACAACCACCATTCGCCACTAAGTGGCGGTGACGTCACCACGACGCTTGTGCCAGGCTATGTGCACCTTGAGGCCACGTGAAGTGTCGAACGCCCGCTGGCAGGAGGTCACGGGGCAGATCCAGGTGCCACGGGTCGACTGACTGAGATGACTGGCTGATGCACCACCTGTGCCCCCTACTGTGCCAACCTGCTGTGCTTTAGCCACCCGGCGCTCCGCTCGTTGTTGTGAGCGTCGCTCCTCCGCCCTCCGTTGTTGTTGGAGGGCGACTGCCTCCAACTGCCCAGTAGCGTCCTTCACGAGCCTCCTCCACAGAGGCCGATCTTGACACCGCTGGTACCAGTCATCGGCAAGTCCACTCAGCTCCACGTCCTCCTGTACCACATCACTCCATCTCTTCTCTAGCCCGTGCCGCGCCCGTTTAGCCCCCTCAATCCGGCCGAACAAAAGCTGTTTCGGCATGCGGTGGCTGGGCATGCGGGCTACATGACCCAGCCATCGCAGCCTTGCCTGCCGGAGGAGCTCACCGATGGGACCTTGCCCAGATCTTTCAAGGGTTTGTGAGCTCCTCACACGATCCAGTCTGGTTAACCCCAGGATGGATCGTAGGCAGGCCAGCCTAAATGTTTCTAACTGGCGAAGATGTTCCATTAGGGGGGTCCACGTTTCGCAAGCGTAGAGAAGGGAGGGAATGACCGTGGCCGAGAAGACCTGGGTGCGATGGGCTGGTAACCCCTCCACCTTCAATTAATTACCACTAAACTACGACTAAAATATGTAACAAAAAGACACACACACAAAGACACACAGACACACACACACACAGACACACACGCAAAGACACACAAACATAGACAGAGACACACACAAACACACACAAACACACACAGACACACTCAAACACACAAAGACACACATACGTACACAGACACACACAGACACACACAAAGACACACACACAAAGAAACACACACAGAGACACATAGACACACACACACAAAGACACACACAGACACACACACATAGACACGCAGACACACACAAAGACACGCAGACGCACACACAGAGACACAGGTACACAGACACACTCGCCCACTCACCCATCCACTCACCCACACAATCACTCACCCACTCACCCACTCACTCACTCCCCGACTCACCCATTCCCTCACCCACCCACTCACTTACTCACCTACCCACTCACTCACTCCCCCACCCACCCACTCACCCACCCACTCACCCACTCACCCACTCACTCACCCATTCCCTCACCCACCCACTCACTCACCCACCCACTCACTCACTCTCCCACCCACCCACTCACCCATTCCCTCACCCACCCACTCACTCACCTAGCCAATCACCCATTCACTCGCTCACCCACCCACCCACTCACTCACCCACTCATCCACTCACCCACTCACCCACCCACTCACCCACTCACTCACCCACCCACCCACTCACCCACCCACTCACCCACTCACTCACTCACCCACCCACTCACCCACTCACTCACTCACCCACTCACCCACCCACTCACCCACTCACCCACTCACTCACCCACTCACCCACTCACTCACCCACTCACCCACTCACCCACCCACTCACCCACTCACTCACTCACCCACCCACCCACATACCCACTCACCCACTCACTTACTCACCCACCCACTCACCCACTCACTCACCCACTCACTCACTCACCCACTCACTCACTCACCCACCCACTCACCCACCCACTCACTCACCCACCCACTCACCCACCCACTCACTCACCCACCCACTCACCCACCCACCCACCCACTCACCCACTCACTCACCCACTCACCCACTCACCCACCCACTCACTCACCCACCCACTCACCCACTCACTCACTCACTCACCCACTCACTCACTCACCCACCCACTCACCTACTCACTCACCCACTCACCCACCCACTCACTCACACACCCACTCACCCACCCACTCACTCACCCACCACCCACTCACCCACTCACTCACTCACTCACCCACTCACTCACTCACCCACCCACTCACCTACTCACTCACCCACTCACCCACCCACTCACCCACACACCCACTCACACACTCACCCCCACCCCACTCACCCACTCACCCACCCACCCACTCACCTACTCACTCACCCACTCACCCACCCACTCACCCACCCACTCACCCACCCACTCACTCACCCACTCACCCACCCACTGACCCACCCACTCACCCACTCACTCACCCACCCACTCACCCACTCACCCACCCACTCACCCACACACCCACTCACACACTCACCCCGACACCCACTCACCCACTCACCCACCCACCCACTCACTCACCCACTCACCCACCCACTCACTCACCCACTCACCCACCCACTCACTCACTCACCCACTCACTCACTCACCCACTCACCCACCCACTCACCCACCCACCCACTCACCCACCCACCCACCCACTCACCCACCCACTCACTCACTCACCCAGCCACTCACCCACCCACTCACTCACCCACTCACCCACCGACTCACCCACCCACTCACCCACTCACTCACCCACTCACTCACCCACCCCCCCACTCACCCACCTACTCACCCACCCACCCACTCACCCATCCACCCACTCACTTACTCACCCACTCACTCACCCACTCACCCACCCACTCACCCACCCACCCACTCACCCACCCACCCACCCACTCACCCACCCACTCACTCACTCACCCACCCACTCACTCACTCACCCACCCACCCACTCACTCACCCACCCACCCACCCACTCACTCACCCACCCACCCACTCACTCACCCACCCACCCACCCACTCACTCACCCACCCACTCACCCCCCCACTCACCCACTCACCCACCCACTCACTCACTCACTCACCCACTCACTCACCCACTCACCCACCCACTCACCCACCCACCCACCCACTCACTCACCCACCCACTCACCCCCCCACTCACCCACTCACCCACCCACTCACTCACTCACCCACCCACTCACTCACCCACTCACCCACCCACTCACTCACCCACTCACCCACCCACTCACTCACCCACCCACTCACCCTCCCACTCACCCACTCACCCACCCACTCACTCACTCACCCACTCACTCATCCACCCACCCACTCACTCACCCACCCACCCACCCACTCACCCACCCACTCACCCACTCACCCACCCACCCACCCACTCACCCACTCACCCACCCACTCACCCACTCACTCACTCACCCACTCACCCACTCACCCACCCACCCACTCACCCACTCACCCACCCACCCACTCACCCACTCACTCACCCACCCACTCACCCACTCACCCACTCACTCACCCACCCACCCACTCACCCACTCACTCACCCACCCACCCACCCACTCACCCACCCACCCACCCACTCACTCACTCACCCACTCACCCACCCACCCACTCACCCACTCACCCACCCACCCACCCACTCACTCACCCACTCACCCACCCACTCACTCACCCACCCACTCACCCACTCACTCACCCACTCACTCACCCACCCACTCACTCACCCACTCACCCACCCACTCACTCACCCACTCACCCACCCACCCACGCACTCACCCACTCACTCACCCACTCACTCACTCACCCACTCACTCACTCACCCACTCACTCACCCACTCACCCACTCACCCACCCACTCACTCACCCACTCACCCACCCACTCACTCATTCACCCACCCACTCACTCACTCACCCACCCACCCACTCACCCACCCACTCACCCACTCACTCACCCACTCACTCACCCACTCACCCACTCACTCACTCACTCACCCACTCACTCACCAACTCACCCACCCACTCACTCATTCACCCACCCACCCACTCACCCACTCACCAACCCACTCACTCACCCACCCACTCACTCACCCACTCACTCATTCACTCACCCACCCACTCAGTCACCCACCCACCCACCCACTCACTCACCCACCCACTCACCCCCCCACTCACCCACTCACCCACCCACTCACTCACTCACCCACCCACTCACTCACCCACTCACGCACCCACTCACTCACCCACTCACGCACCCACTCACTCACCCACTCACACACCCACTCACTCACCCACCCACTCACCCCCCACTCACCCACTCACCCCACCCACTCACTCACTCACCCACTCACTCACCACCCACCCACTCACTCACCCAACCACCCACCCACTCACCCACCCACTCACCCACTCACCCACCCACCCACTCACCCACTCACCCACCCACCCACTCACCCACTCACCCACCCAGCCACTCACCCACTCACTCACCCACCCACTCACCCACTCACTCACTCACCCACTCACCCACCCACTCACCCACTCACCCACCCACCCACTCACCCACTCACCCACCCACCCACTCACCCACTCACTCACCCACCCACTCACCCACTCACCCACTCACTCACCCACCCACCCACTCACCCACTCACTCACCCACCCACCCACCCACTCACCCACCCACCCACCCTCCCACTCACTCACTCACTCACCCACTCACCCACCCACCCACTCACCCACCCACTCACCCACCCACCCACTCACCCACTCACCCACCCACCCACCCACTCACTCACCCACCCACTCACTCACCCACTCACTCATTCACTCACCCACCCACTCAGTCACCCACCCACCCACCCACTCACTCACCCACCCACTCACCCCCCCACTCACCCACTCACCCACTCACTCACTCACCCACCCACTCACTCACCCACTCACGCACCCACTCACTCACCCACTCACGCACCCACTCACTCACCCACTCACCCACCCACTCACTCACTCACCCACTCACCCCCCACTCACCCACTCACCCACCCACTCACTCACTCACCCACTCACTCACCCACCCACCCACTCACTCACCCAACCTCCCACCCACTCACCCACCCACTCACCCACTCACCCACCCACCCACCCACTCACCCACTCACCCACCCACTCACCCACTCACTCACTCACCCACTCACCCACCCACTCACCCACTCACCCACCCACCCACTCACCCACTCACCCACCCACCCACCCACCCTCCCACTCACTCACTCACTCACCCACTCACCCACCCACCCACTCACCCACTCACCCACCCACCCACCCACTCACTCACCCACTCACCCACCCACTCACTCACCCACCCACTCACCCACTCACTCACCCACCCACTCACTCACCCACTCACCCACTCACCCACCCACTCACTCACCCACTCACCCACCCACCCACCCACTCACTCACTCACTCACCCACCCACTCACTCACCCACTCACTCACTCACCCACTCACTCACTCACCCACTCACTCACCCATTCACCCACTCACCCACTCACTCACCCACTCACTCACCCACTCACCCACCCACTCACTCATTCACCCACCCACTCACTCACTCACCCACTCACCCACCCACTCACCCACTCACCCACCCACCCACTCACCCACTCACCCACCCACCCACTCACCCACTCACTCACCCACCCACTCACCCACTCACCCACTCACTCACCCACCCACCCACTCACCCACTCACTCACCCACCCACCCACCCACTCACCCACCCACCCACCCTCCCACCACTCACTCACTCACCCACCCACCCACTCACCCACTCACCCACCCACCCACTCACTCACTCACCCACTCACCCACCCACTCACTCACCCACCCACTCACCCACTCACTCACCCACCCACTCACTCACCCACTCACCCACTCACCCACCCACTCACTCACCCACTCACCCACCCACCCACCCACTCACTCACTCACCCACCCACTCACTCACCCACTCACTCACTCACCCACTCACTCACTCACCCACTCACCCACTCACTCACCCACTCACTCACCCATTCACCCACCCACTCACTCATTCACCCACCCACTCACTCACTCACCCACCCACCCACCCACTCACCCACCCACTCACCCACTCACTCACCCACTCACTCACCCACTCACCCACTCACTCACTCACCCACCCACCCACTCACCCACTCACCCTCTCACTCACTCACCCACCCACTCACTCACCCACCCACCCACTCACCCACTCACCCACCCACTCACTCACCCACTCACCCACTCACCCTCTCACTCACTCACCCACCCACTCACCCACTCACCCACCCACTCACCCACCCACTCACCCACCCACTCACTCACCCACCCACCCACCCACTCACCCACCCACTCACTCACCCACTCACCCACTCACCCTCTCACTCACTCACCCACCCACTCACCCACTCACCCACCCACCCACTCACCCACTCACCCTCTCACTCACTCACCCACTCACCCACCCACTCACCCACCCACTCACTCACCCACTCACCCACTCACTCACTCACCCACTCACTCACCCACCCACTCACCCACCCACTCACTCACTCACCCACCCATTCACTCACCCACCCACCCACTCACCCACTCACCCACCCACTCACTCACCCACCCACCCACTCACCCACCCACCCACCCACTCACTCACCCACCCACCCACTCACCCACTCACCCACCCACTCACTCACCCACCCACCCACTCACCCACTCACCCACCCACCCACTCACCCACCCACCCACTCACTCACTCACCCACCCATTCACTCACCCACCCACCCACTCACCCACTCACCCACCCACCCACTCACCCACCCACTCACTCACTCACCCACTCACTCACCCACCCACTCACCCACCCACTCACTCACCCACCCACTCACTCACTCACCCGCAGCTGTCCAGGAAGTTTTCCAGCCCGCGCTCTGGCCATGCGGTTATGTGGCGTGACCCAGAAAGGTCACAGATCGTGAGATGTTGACTACCTCGCCTGGTACACACGAAGTCGTGAGATGTTGACTACCTCGCCTGGTACACACGAAGTCGTGAGATGTTCACTACCTCGCCTGGTACACACGAAGTCGTGAGATGTTCACTACCTCGCCTGGTACACACGAAGTCGTGAGCTGTTGACTACCTCGCCTGGTACACACGAAGTCGTGCGATGTTCACTACCTCACCTGGTACACATGAAGTCGTGAGATGTTGACTACCTCGCCTGGTACACACGAAGTCGTGAGATGTTCACTACCTCGCCTGGTACACACGAAGTCGTGAGATGTTGACTACCTCGCCTGGTACACACGAAGTCGTGAGATGTTCACTACCTCGCCTGGTACACACGAAGTCGTGAGATGTTGACTACCTCGCCTGGTACACAGGAAATCGTGAGATGTTCACTACCTCGCCTGGTACACAGCAAGTCGTGAGATGTTCACTACCTCACCTGGTACACATGAAGTCGTGAGATGTTGACTACCTCGCCTGGTACACACGAAGTCGTGAGATGTTGACTACCTCGCCTGGTACACACGAAGTCGTGAGATGTTGACTACCTCGCCTGGTACACACGAAGTCGTGAGATGTTCACTACCTCGCCTGGTACACACGAAGTCGTGAGATGTTCACTACCTCGCCTGGTACACACGAAGTCGTGAGATGTTGACTACCTCGCCTGGTACACACGAAGTCGTGAGATGTTCACTACCTCGCCTGGTACACACGAAGTCGTGAGATGTTCACTACCTCGCCTGGTACACACGAAGTCGTGAGATGTTCACTACCTCGCCTGGTACACACGAAGTCGTGAGATGTTCACTACCTCGCCTGGTACACACGAAGTCGTGAGATGTTGACTACCTCGCCTGGTACACACGAAGTCGTGAGATGTTCACTACCTCGCCTGGTACACACGAAGTCGTGAGATGTTGACTACCTCGCCTGGTACACACGAAGTCGTGAGATGTTCACTACCTCGCCTGGTACACACGAAGTCGTGAGATGTTCACTACCTCGCCTGGTACACACGAAGTCGTGAGATGTTCACTACCTCGCCTGGTACACACGAAGTCGTGAGATGTTCACTACCTCGCCTGGTACACACGAAGTCGTGAGATGTTCACTACCTCGCCTGGTACACAGGAAATCGTGGGTTTGATCCCGGACCCTGACAATGCCTGCTGCTGTCTAAGTGCGTCTCTCTGTGTCTCTCTGTCTCTCTGTCTGTCTTTCTGTCTCTGTCTGTCTCTGTCTGTCTCTGTCTCTCTCTGTCTGTCTCTGTCTGTCTCTCTCTCTGTCTGTCTCTCTCCCCGTGGTGGTCACTGTGTGTATGTCTCCAGGTCCTCCGGTTTTCCCCTCCACATTTAGAATCAATGTCACCACCACCACCACCATGCGTTCAGAGGATTTGGCTGCTGCTCTATGGTTCTATCTTGGTCTCTGTGGGTCTCTGTGGGTCTCTGTGAGTCTCTGTGGGTCTCTGTGGGTCTCTGTGGGTCTCTGTGGGTCTCTGTGGGTCTCTGTGGGTCTCTGTGGCTCTCTGTGGGTCTCTGTGGGTCTCTATGGGTCTCTGTGGGTCTCTGTGGGTCTCTGTGGGTCTCTGTGGGTCTCTGTGGGTCTCTGTGGGTCTCTGTGGCTCTCTGTGAGTCTCTGTGGGTCTCTGTGGGTCTCTGTGGGTCTCTGTGGGTCTCTGTGAGTCTCTGTGGGTCTCTGTGGGTCTCTGTGGGTCTCTGTGGGTCTCTGTGGGTCTCTGTGGCTCTCTGTGGGTCTCTGTGGGTCTCTATGGGTCTCTGTGGGTCTCTGTGGGTCTCTGTGGGTCTCTGTGGCTCTCTGTGGGTCTCTGTGGGTCTCTGTGGGTCTCTATGGGTCTCTGTGGGTCTCTGTGGGTCTCTATGGGTCTCTGTGGGTCTCTATGGGTCTCTGTGGGTCTCTATGGGTCTCTGTGGGTCTCTGTGGGTCTCTGTGGGTCTCTGTGGGTCTCTGTGGGTCTCTGTGGGTCTCTGTGGGTCTCTGTGGGTCTCTGTGAGTCTCTGTGGGTCTCTGTGGGTCTCTGTGAGTCTCTGTGGGTCTCTATGGGTCTCTATGGGTCTCTGTGGGTCTCTGTGGGTCTCTGTGAGTCTCTGTGGGTCTCTGTGGGTCTCTCTGCGTTCAGAGGATTTGGCTGCTGCTGTGAATGTCCACGTGGTGGTGATGACGACATCAGCCACGTGGTGATGATGATGACATCAGCCACGTGATGATGATGATGACATCAGCCACGTGGTGATGATGATGACATCAGCCACGTGGTGATGATGATGACGACATCAGCCACGTGGTGATTATGATGACGACATCTGCCACGTGGTGTTGATATTAGCCACGTGGTGATGATGATGATGACATCAGCCACGTGGTGATGATGATGACATCAGCCACGTGGTGATGATGATGACATCAGCCACGTGGTGATGATGATGACATCAGCCACGTGGTGATGATGATGACATCAGCCACGTGGTGATGATGATGATGATATCAGCCACGTGGTGATGATGATGATGACATCAGCCACGTGGTGATGATGACAACATCAGCCACGTGGTGATGATGAGACATCAGCCACGTGGTGATGATGATAATGACATCAGCCACGTGGTGATGATATCAACCACGTGGTGATGATGATGATGATATCAACCACGTGGTGGTGGTGATGATGACATCAGCCACGTGGTGGTGAGCTGCTATCATTGATGGCCACGCCCCCTGTCTGATAGGAGATCTCCACAGCAGCTCAGTGGGGCCTCACCTGGCCACGTGCAAATAGTTTAGTTTGAGACTCTCTATGAATCTGTCTCTCTATGGGTCTATGAATCTGCGTGTGTCTATGGGTATCTATGCATCTCTATGCATCTGTGTCTATGGATCTCTGTGTATATCTATGCATCTCTGGGTCTATGGGTCTCTTAACCAAGCTGGATTGGTTAAAAGTCTCATCGGTGAGCTCCTCCGGCAGGCAAAGCTGCGTTGGTTGGGCCATGTAGCCCGCCACCGCATGAATGAGTGGGTGTGTGGGCGAGTGAGCGGGTGGATGAGCGAGTGGGTGAGTGGTTGTTTGAGTGAGTGGGTGGGCGAGTGGGTGAGTGAGTGGTTGAGTTGTTGGGTGGGTGAGTGGGTGACATTCCCATCAGTGAGCTCCTCTGGCAGACAAGGCTGCGTTGGCTGGGTCATGTAGCCCACATGCCCAGCCACCGCATACCCAAACAGCTTTTGTTCGGCTGGATCGAAGGGGCTAAACGGGCGCGGCACGGGCTAGAGAAGAGATGGAGTGATGTGGTACAGGAGGACGTGGAGCTGAGTGGACTTGCCGATGACCGGTACCAGCGGTGTCAAGATCGGCCTCTGTGGAGGAGGCTCGTGAAGGACGCCGCTACTGGGCAGTTGGAGGCAGTCGCCCTCCAACAACAACGGAGGGCGGAGGAGCGACGCTCACAACAACGAGCGGAGCGCCGGGTGGCTAAAGCACAGCAGATTGGCACAGTAGAGGGCACACGTGGTGCATCAGCCACTCATTTCAGTCATCTCGCTCAGTCGACCCGTGGCACCTGCTGGGTCTGCCCCGTAACCTCCTGCCCGCGGGCGTTCGACACTTCACGTGGCCTCAAGGTGCACCTAGCCTGGCACAAGCGTCGTGGTGACATCACCGCCACTTGGTGGCGAATGGCGGTGGTTGTTGTTGTTGTACATCAGAGCGAGAATCTGAACACAGAAAAACTCTTTATTAACCACAATGCATGTCTCTCTACAGGAATATACAATACCACTCTCTCTCACTCTTAGAACACCGCTCATTGTCGATTTAAAACTCACTTCAGGTTTAAAATAATTTCTGTACAACTGCTTCTCGTCGTCGTTTTTGTGTTGTTAAGTTTGTTGTTGTTTGTTGTTGTGTTTGTTGTTGTTGTGTTAGTTTGTTGTTGTGTTTGTTGTTAAGTTTGTTGTTGTGTTTGTTGTTAAGTTTGTTGTTGTTGTGTTAGTTTGTTGTTGTGTTAGTTTGTTGTTTTTGTTGTTAAGTTTGTTGTTGTTGTGTTTGTTAAGTTTGTTGTTGTTGTGTTAGTTTGTTGTTGTGTTAGTTGTTAAGTTTTTGTTGTTGTTAGTTGTTTTTGTTGTGTTAGTTGTTTTTGTTGTTGTGTTTGTTGTTAAGTTTGTTGTTGTGTTTGTTTGTTGTTGTTAAGTTTGTTGTTGTTAAGTTGTTGTCCTTCCCGCACACCTCCGATTAGCGCGGTTGGCTACGTATGGTGCGAAAGAAGTTCACACTACACACAATTACATATAGTACACACACTACACAAATTAACACACTCTGCACGTTACACACACATTTACACATTACACACACTCTGCACATTACACATACATTTACACACTACACATTAACACACACTACACACACACATTAACACACACTACACATACATTACATACATTTACACACATATTACACATTACACTCTGCACATTACACACTACAATTTACACACTCTGCACATTTCTACACACATACTAGACACACTCATTATACATTACACACACATTTACATTTTACACTCATTACACACATTTACACACTCTGCACATTACACACATTTACACACACTACAATTTACACACACTACAGATTACACACACTACAGTACACATTACACACTACACATCACACACACTACATATTACACAAACTACACTACAGTACACATTACACACTACACATCACACACTACACTACACACACTACAGTACACATTACACTGCACATTACACACACTACACTACACATTACACACTACACACCCTCTGACACCATCTCTCTCTCGGATGAGTGGAAAGTCTCAGGGCTCAGCGCTACCCCTGGAGAGAGAACAGTGACAGAGACAAAGCTCCCCCAGGTAGCCTCTGGCAGGGCTGTAGGGGCAAGTGCTGTTAGCTAGCGAGTAGCAGCGTCTATGTACTACACACACCACACACAGACAAAGCTCCCCCAGGTAGCCTCTGGCAGGGCTGTAGGGGCAAGTGCTGCTAGTAGCGAGTAGCAGCACCTATGATGCACACACAGAGACAAAGCTTCCCCCAGGTAGCCTCTGGCAGGGCTGTAGGGGCAAGTGCTGCTGGTAGCGAGCAGCACCAGCTGCGCCTGTGAAGGCTACCGGCACTGTGGCACACAGAGGGGGTGGGTGGCCAACACCACGCACGGCCACCTTTGTCTCTCTCCAGTGAGGAGTGTGTATGTGTGTGTATGTGTGTGTGTATGTGAGTGTATGTGTGAGTGTATATGTATGTGTGCGTGTGTAATGGAACATCTTCGCCAGTTAGAAACATTTAGGCTGGCCTGCCTACGATCCATCCTGGGTTTAACCAGACTGGATTGTGTGAGGAGCTCACAAATCCTTGAAAGATCTGGGCAGGGTCCCATCGGTGAGCTCCTCCGGCAGGCAAGGCTGCGATGGCTGGGTCATGTAGCCCGCATGCCCAGCCACCGCATGCCGAAACAGCTTTTGTTTGGCCGGATTGAGGGGGCTAAGCGGGCGCGGCACGGGCTAGAGAAGAGATGGAGTGATGTGGTACAGGAGGACGTGGAGCTGAGTGGACTTGCCGATGACTGGTACCAGCGGTGTCAAGATCGGCCTCTGTGGAGGAGGCTCGTGAAGGACGCTACTGGGCAGTTGGAGGCAGTCGCCCTCCAACAACAACGGAGGGCGGAGGAGCGACGCTCACAACAACGAGCGGAGCACCGGGTGGCTAAAGCACAGCAGGTTGGCACAGTAGGGGGCACAGGTGGTGCATCAGCCAGTCATCTCAGTCAGTCGACCTGTGGCACCTGGGTCTGCCCCGTGACCTCCTGCCAGCGGGCGTTCGACACTTCATGTGGCCTCAGGGTGCACATAGCCTGGCACAAGCGTCGTGGTGATGTTACCGCCACTTAGTGGCGAATGGCGGTTGTTGTTGTTATGTTATGTGTGTGTATGTATGTGTATGAGTGTCTGTGTATGAATGTGTATGTATGAGTGTGTGTATGTATGTGTATGAGTGTGTGTATGTATGTGTATGAATGTGTGTATGAGTGTATGAATGTGTGTGTATGAGTGTGTGTAGGTATGTGTATGAGTGTGTGTATGTATGTGTATGAATGTGTGTGTATGAGTGTATGAATGTGTGTGTATGAGTGTATGAATGTGTGTGTATGAGTGTGTGTATGTATGTGTATGAGTGTGTGTATGTATGTGTATGAGTGTGTGTATGAATGTGTGTGTATGTGTGTGTGTATGAATGTGTGTGTATGTATGTATGAGTGTATATGTGTGTGTGTATGAATGTGTGTGTATGAGTGTGTATGTATGTGTGTGTGTATGAATGTGTGTGTATGTATGAGTGTATATGTGTGTGTGTATGAATGTGTGTGTATGAGTGTGTGTGTGTATGTGTGTGTGTATGCGAGTCTAAGATAATAAAGTGATGAGCGCGTCCAGGAATTTCCCTCGATCCTCAGTTTTCAGCTCCACAACTGCAGGGAGAAAAAGAGCGTGGTGAGTCTGTGTGGTGGTGAGTCTGTGTGGTGGTGAGTCTGTGTGGTGAGTCTGTGTGGTGAGTCTGTGTGGTGGTGAGTCTGTGTGGTGGTGAGTCTGTGTGGTGAGTCTGTGTGGTGGTGAGTCTGTGTGGTGGTGAGTCTGTGTGGTGAGTCTGTGTGGTGGTGAGTCTGTGTGGTGGTGAGTCTGTGTGGTGGTGAGTCTGTGTGGTGGTGAGTCTGTGTGGTGGTGAGTCTGTGTGGTGGTGAGTCTGTGTGGTGGTGAGTCTGTGTGGTGGTGAGTCTGTGTGGTGGTGAGTCTGTGTGGTGGTGAGTCTGTGTGGTGGTGAGTCTGTGTGGTGGTGAGTCTGTGTGGTGGTGAGTCTGTGTGGTGGTGAGTCTGTGTGGTGGTGAGTCTGTGTGGTGAGTCTGTGTGGTGGTGAGTCTGTGTGGTGGTGAGTCTGTGTGGTGAGTCTGTGTGGTGGTGAGTCTGTGTGGTGGTGAGTCTGTGTGGTGGTGAGTCTGTGTGGTGAGTCTGTGTGGTGGTGAGTCTGTGTGGTGGTGAGTCTGTGTGGTGGTGAGTCTGTGTGGTGGTGAGTCTGTGTGGTGGTGAGTCTGTGTGGTGGTGAGTCTGTGTGGTGAGTCTGTGTGGTGGTGAGTCTGTGTGGTGAGTCTGTGTGGTGAGTCTGTGTGGTGAGTCTGTGTGGTGAGTCTGTGTGGTGGTGAGTCTGTGTGGTGGTGAGTGTGTGTGGTGGTGAGTCTGTGTGGTGGTGAGTCTGTGTGGTGGTGAGTCTGTGTGGTGAGTCTGTGTGGTGGTGAGTCTGTGTGGTGGTGAGTCTGTGTGGTGAGTCTGTGTGGTGAGTCTGTGTGGTGGTGAGTCTGTGTGGTGAGTCTGTGTGGTGGTGAGTCTGTGTGGTGGTGAGTCTGTGTGGTGAGTCTGTGTGGTGGTGAGTCTGTGTGGTGAGTCTGTGTGGTGAGTCTGTGTGGTGAGTCTGTGTGGTGGTGAGTCTGTGTGGTGGTGAGTCTGTGTGGTGGTGAGTCTGCGTGGTGGTGAGTCTGCGTGGTGGTGAGTCTGTGTGGTGGTGAGTCTGTGTGGTGGTGAGTCTGTGTGGTGGTGAGTCTGTGTGGTGGTGAGTCTGTGTGGTGGTGAGTCTGTGTGGTGGTGAGTCTGTGTGGTGGTGAGTCTGTGTGGTGGTGAGTGTGTGTGGTGGTGAGTCTGTGTGGTGGTGAGTCTGTGTGGTGGTGAGTCTGTGTGGTGGTGAGTGTGTGTGGTGGTGAGTCTGTGTGGTGGTGAGTCTGTGTGGTGGTGAGTGTGTGTGGTGGTGAGTCTGTGTGGTGGTGAGTCTGTGTGGTGGTGAGTCTGTGTGGTGAGTCTGTGTGGTGGTGAGTGTGTGTGGTGGTGAGTCTGTGTGGTGGTGAGTCTGTGTGGTGGTGAGTCTGTGTGGTGAGTCTGTGTGGTGAGTCTGTGTGGTGAGTCTGTGTGGTGGTGAGTCTGTGTGGTGGTGAGTCTGTGTGGTGGTGAGTCTGTGTGGTGAGTCTGTGTGGTGAGTCTGTGTGGTGAGTCTGTGTGGTGGTGAGTCTGTGTGGTGAGTCTGTGAGGTGGTGAGTCTGTGTGGTGGTGAGTCTGTGTGGTGGTGAGTCTGTGTGGTGGTGAGTCTGTGTGGTGGTGAGTCTGTGTGGTTAGTCTGTGTGGTGGTGAGTCTGTGTGGTGGTGAGTCTGTGTGGTGAGTCTGTGTGGTGAGTCTGTGTGGTGAGTCTGTGTGGTGGTGAGTCTGTGTGGTGGTGAGTCTGTGTGGTGAGTCTGTGTGGTGAGTCTGTGTGGTGAGTCTGTGTGGTGGTGAGTCTGTGTGGTGAGTCTGTGTGGTGGTGAGTCTGTGTGGTGAGTCTGTGTGGTGGTGAGTCTGTGTGGTGGTGAGTCTGTGTGGTTAGTCTGTGTGGTGGTGAGTCTGTGTGGTGGTGAGTCTGTGTGGTGGTGAGTCTGTGTGGTGAGTCTGTGTGGTGGTGAGTCTGTGTGGTGGTGAGTCTGTGTGGTGAGTCTGTGTGGTGGTGAGTTTGTGTGGTGGTGAGTCTGTGTGGTGGTGAGTCTGCGTGGTGAGTCTGCGTGGTGGTGAGTCTGCGTGGTGGTGAGTCTGTGTGGTGGTGAGTCTGTGTGGTGGTGAGTCTGTGTGGTGGTGAGTCTGTGTGGTGGTGAGTCTGTGTGGTGGTGAGTCTGTGTGGTTAGTCTGTGTGGTGGTGAGTCTGTGTGGTGGTGAGTCTGTGTGGTGGTGAGTCTGTGTGGTGAGTCTGTGTGGTGGTGAGTCTGTGTGGTGAGTCTGTGTGGTGGTGAGTTTGTGTGGTGGTGAGTCTGTGTGGTGGTGAGTCTGCGTGGTGAGTCTGCGTGGTGGTGAGTCTGCGTGGTGGTGAGTCTGCGTGGTGGTGAGTCTGTGTGGTGGTGAGTCTGTGTGGTGGTGAGTCTGTGTGGTGGTGAGTCTGTGTGGTGGTGAGTCTGTGTGGTGGTGAGTCTGTGTGGTGGTGAGTCTGTGTGGTGGTGAGTCTGTGTGGTGAGTGAGTCTGTGTGGTGGTGAGTCTGTGTGGTGGTGAGTCTGTGTGGTGGTGAGTCTGTGTGGTGAGTCTGTGTGGTGGTGAGTCTGTGTGGTGGTGAGTCTGTGTGGTGGTGAGTCTGTGTGGTGGTGAGTCTGCGTGGTGGTGAGTGTGTGTGGTGGTGAGTCTGTGTGGTGGTGAGTCTGCGTGGTGGTGAGTCTGTGTGGTGGTGAGTCTGTGTGGTGGTGAGTCTGTGTGGTGGTGAGTCTGTGTGGTGAGTCTGTGTGGTGAGTCTGTGTGGTGGTGAGTCTGTGTGGTGGTGAGTCTGTGTGGTGGTGAGTCTGTGTGGTGGTGAGTCTGTGTGGTGAGTCTGTGTGGTGGTGAGTCTGTGTGGTGGTGAGTCTGTGTGGTGGTGAGTCTGTGTGGTGGTGAGTCTGTGTGGTTAGTCTGTGTGGTGGTGAGTCTGTGTGGTGGTGAGTCTGTGTGGTGGTGAGTCTGTGTGGTGGTGAGTCTGTGTGGTGAGTCTGTGTGGTGGTGAGTTTGTGTGGTGGTGAGTCTGTGTGGTGGTGAGTCTGCGTGGTGAGTCTGCGTGGTGGTGAGTCTGCGTGGTGGTGAGTCTGCGTGGTGGTGAGTCTGTGTGGTGGTGAGTCTGTGTGGTGGTGAGTCTGTGTGGTGGTGAGTCTGTGTGGTGGTGAGTCTGTGTGGTGAGTCTGTGTGGTGAGTCTGTGTGGTGGTGAGTCTGTGTGGTGGTGAGTCTGTGTGGTGGTGAGTCTGCGTGGTGGTGAGTCTGCGTGGTGGTGAGTCTGTGTGGTGGTGAGTCTGTGTGGTGGTGAGTCTGTGTGGTGGTGAGTCTGTGTGGTGAGTCTGTGTGGTGGTGAGTCTGTGTGGTGGTGAGTCTGTGTGGTGGTGAGTCTGTGTGGTGGTGAGTCTGTGTGGTGGTGAGTCTGTGTGGTGGTGAGTCTGTGTGGTGGTGAGTCTGTGTGGTGGTGAGTCTGTGTGGTGGTGAGTCTGTGTGGTGAGTGAGTCTGTGTGGTGGTGAGTCTGTGTGGTGGTGAGTCTGTGTGGTGAGTCTGTGTGGTGAGTCTGTGTGGTGGTGAGTCTGTGTGGTGGTGAGTCTGTGTGGTGGTGAGTCTGTGTGGTGGTGAGTGTGCGTGGTGGTGAGTCTGCGTGGTGGTGAGTCTGCGTGGTGGTGAGTCTGCGTGGTGGTGAGTCTGTGTGGTGGTGAGTCTGTGTGGTGGTGAGTCTGTGTGGTGGTGAGTCTGTGTGGTGGTGAGTCTGTGTGGTGAGTCTGTGTGGTGGTGAGTCTGTGTGGTGGTGAGTCTGTGTGGTGGTGAGTCTGTGTGGTGGTGAGTCTGTGTGGTGGTGAGTCTGTGTGGTGAGTCTGTGTGGTGGTGAGTCTGTGTTGTGGTGAGTCTGTGTGGTGGTGAGTCTGTGTGGTGGTGAGTCTGTGTGGTGGTGAGTCTGTGTGGTGGTGAGTCTGCGTGGTGGTGAGTCTGTGTGGTGGTGAGTCTGTGTGGTGGTGAGTCTGTGTGGTGAGTGAGTCTGTGTGGTGGTGAGTCTGTGTGGTGGTGAGTCTGTGTGGTGAGTCTGTGTGGTGGTGAGTCTGTGTGGTGAGTCTGTGTGGTGGTGAGTCTGTGTGGTGGTGAGTCTGTGTGGTGGTGAGTCTGCGTGGTGGTGAGTCTGCGTGGTGGTGAGTCTGTGTGGTGGTGAGTCTGTGTGGTGGTGAGTCTGTGTGGTGGTGAGTCTGTGTGGTGAGTCTGTGTGGTGGTGAGTCTGTGTGGTGGTGAGTCTGTGTTGTGGTGAGTCTGTGTGGTGGTGAGTCTGTGTGGTGGTGAGTCTGTGTGGTGGTGAGTCTGTGTGGTGGTGAGTCTGCGTGGTGGTGAGTCTGTGTGGTGGTGAGTCTGCGTGGTGGTGAGTCTGCGTGGTGGTGAGTCTGCGTGGTGGTGAGTCTGTGTGGTGGTGTGCGTGGTGGTGAGTCTGTGTGGTGGTGAGTCTGTGTGGTGAGTCTGTGTGGTGAGTCTGTGTGGTGGTGAGTCTGTGTGGTGGTGAGTCTGTGTGGTGGTGAGTCTGTGTGGTGGTGTGCGTGGTGGTGAGTCTGTGTGGTGGTGAGTCTGTGTGGTGAGTCTGTGTGGTGAGTCTGTGTGGTGGTGAGTCTGTGTGGTGGTGAGTCTGCGTGGTGGTGAGTCTGCGTGGTGGTGAGTCTGCGTGGTGGTGAGTCTGTGTGGTGGTGAGTCTGTGTGGTGGTGAGTCTGGGTGGTGGTGAGTCTGTGTGGTGGTGAGTCTGCGTGGTGGTGAGTCTGTGTGGTGGTGAGTCTGTGTGGTGGTGAGTCTGTGTGGTGAGTCTGTGTGGTGGTGAGTCTGTGTGGTGGTGAGTCTGTGTGGTGGTGAGTCTGTGTGGTGGTGTGTGTGGTGGTGAGTCTGTGTGGTGGTGAGTCTGTGTGGTGAGTCTGTGTGGTGAGTCTGTGTGGTGGTGAGTCTGTGTGGTGGTGAGTCTGCGTGGTGGTGAGTCTGCGTGGTGGTGAGTCTGCGTGGTGGTGAGTCTGCGTGGTGGTGAGTGTGCGTGGTGGTGAGTCTGTGTGGTGGTGAGTGTGTGTGGTGGTGAGTGTGTGGTGGTGAGTCTGTGTGGTGGTGAGTCTGTGTGGTGGTGAGTCTGTGTGGTGGTGAGTCTGTGTGGTGGTGAGTGTGCGTGGTGGTGAGTCTGCGTGGTGGTGAGTGTGTGTGGTGGTGAGTCTGTGTGGTGGTGAGTCTGTGTGGTGGTGAGTCTGTGTGGTGGTGAGTCTGTGTGGTGGTGAGTCTGTGTGGTGGTGAGTGTGTGTGGTGGTGAGTCTGTGTGGTGGTGAGTGTGCGTGGTGGTGAGTCTGTGTGGTGGTGAGTCTGCGTGGTGGTGAGTCTGTGTGGTGGTGAGTCTGTGTGGTGGTGAGTCTGTGTGGTGAGTCTGTGTGGTGAGTCTGTGTGGTGGTGAGTCTGTGTGGTGGTGAGTCTGCGTGGTGGTGAGTGTGCGTGGTGGTGAGTCTGTGTGGTGGTGAGTCTGTGTGGTGGTGAGTCGGTGTGGTGGTGAGTCTGTGTGGTGGTGAGTCTGTGTGGTGAGTCTGTGTGGTGAGTCTGTGTGGTGGTGAGTCTGTGTGGTGGTGAGTCTGTGTGGTGGTGAGTCTGTGTGGTGAGTCTGTGTGGTGAGTCTGTGTGGTGGTGAGTCTGTGTGGTGGTGAGTCTGTGTGGTGGTGAGTCTGTGTGGTGAGTCTGTGTGGTGGTGAGTCTGTGTGGTGGTGAGTCTGTGTGGTGGTGAGTCTGTGTGGTGGTGAGTCTGTGTGGTGGTGAGTCTGTGTGGTTAGTCTGTGTGGTGGTGAGTCTGTGTGGTGGTGAGTCTGTGTGGTGGTGAGTCTGTGTGGTGAGTCTGTGTGGTGGTGAGTCTGTGTGGTGAGTCTGTGTGGTGGTGAGTTTGTGTGGTGGTGAGTCTGTGTGGTGGTGAGTCTGCGTGGTGAGTCTGCGTGGTGGTGAGTCTGCGTGGTGGTGAGTCTGCGTGGTGGTGAGTCTGTGTGGTGGTGAGTCTGTGTGGTGGTGAGTCTGTGTGGTGGTGAGTCTGTGTGGTGGTGAGTCTGTGTGGTGGTGAGTCTGTGTGGTGGTGAGTCTGTGTGGTGGTGAGTCTGTGTGGTGAGTGAGTCTGTGTGGTGGTGAGTCTGTGTGGTGGTGAGTCTGTGTGGTGGTGAGTCTGTGTGGTGAGTCTGTGTGGTGGTGAGTCTGTGTGGTGGTGAGTCTGTGTGGTGGTGAGTCTGTGTGGTGGTGAGTCTGCGTGGTGGTGAGTGTGTGTGGTGGTGAGTCTGTGTGGTGGTGAGTCTGCGTGGTGGTGAGTCTGTGTGGTGGTGAGTCTGTGTGGTGGTGAGTCTGTGTGGTGGTGAGTCTGTGTGGTGAGTCTGTGTGGTGAGTCTGTGTGGTGGTGAGTCTGTGTGGTGGTGAGTCTGTGTGGTGGTGAGTCTGTGTGGTGGTGAGTCTGTGTGGTGAGTCTGTGTGGTGGTGAGTCTGTGTGGTGGTGAGTCTGTGTGGTGGTGAGTCTGTGTGGTTAGTCTGTGTGGTGGTGAGTCTGTGTGGTGGTGAGTCTGTGTGGTGGTGAGTCTGTGTGGTGGTGAGTCTGTGTGGTGAGTCTGTGTGGTGGTGAGTTTGTGTGGTGGTGAGTCTGTGTGGTGGTGAGTCTGCGTGGTGAGTCTGCGTGGTGGTGAGTCTGCGTGGTGGTGAGTCTGCGTGGTGGTGAGTCTGTGTGGTGGTGAGTCTGTGTGGTGGTGAGTCTGTGTGGTGGTGAGTCTGTGTGGTGGTGAGTCTGTGTGGTGAGTCTGTGTGGTGAGTCTGTGTGGTGGTGAGTCTGTGTGGTGGTGAGTCTGTGTGGTGGTGAGTCTGCGTGGTGGTGAGTCTGCGTGGTGGTGAGTCTGTGTGGTGGTGAGTCTGTGTGGTGGTGAGTCTGTGTGGTGGTGAGTCTGTGTGGTGAGTCTGTGTGGTGGTGAGTCTGTGTGGTGGTGAGTCTGTGTGGTGGTGAGTCTGTGTGGTGGTGAGTCTGTGTGGTGGTGAGTCTGTGTGGTGGTGAGTCTGTGTGGTGGTGAGTCTGTGTGGTGGTGAGTCTGTGTGGTGGTGAGTCTGTGTGGTGAGTGAGTCTGTGTGGTGGTGAGTCTGTGTGGTGGTGAGTCTGTGTGGTGAGTCTGTGTGGTGAGTCTGTGTGGTGGTGAGTCTGTGTGGTGGTGAGTCTGTGTGGTGGTGAGTCTGTGTGGTGGTGAGTGTGCGTGGTGGTGAGTCTGCGTGGTGGTGAGTCTGCGTGGTGGTGAGTCTGCGTGGTGGTGAGTCTGTGTGGTGGTGAGTCTGTGTGGTGGTGAGTCTGTGTGGTGGTGAGTCTGTGTGGTGAGTCTGTGTGGTGGTGAGTCTGTGTGGTGGTGAGTCTGTGTGGTGGTGAGTCTGTGTGGTGGTGAGTCTGTGTGGTGGTGAGTCTGTGTGGTGAGTCTGTGTGGTGGTGAGTCTGTGTTGTGGTGAGTCTGTGTGGTGGTGAGTCTGTGTGGTGGTGAGTCTGTGTGGTGGTGAGTCTGTGTGGTGGTGAGTCTGCGTGGTGGTGAGTCTGTGTGGTGGTGAGTCTGTGTGGTGGTGAGTCTGTGTGGTGAGTGAGTCTGTGTGGTGGTGAGTCTGTGTGGTGGTGAGTCTGTGTGGTGAGTCTGTGTGGTGGTGAGTCTGTGTGGTGAGTCTGTGTGGTGGTGAGTCTGTGTGGTGGTGAGTCTGTGTGGTGGTGAGTCTGCGTGGTGGTGAGTCTGCGTGGTGGTGAGTCTGTGTGGTGGTGAGTCTGTGTGGTGGTGAGTCTGTGTGGTGGTGAGTCTGTGTGGTGAGTCTGTGTGGTGGTGAGTCTGTGTGGTGGTGAGTCTGTGTTGTGGTGAGTCTGTGTGGTGGTGAGTCTGTGTGGTGGTGAGTCTGTGTGGTGGTGAGTCTGTGTGGTGGTGAGTCTGCGTGGTGGTGAGTCTGTGTGGTGGTGAGTCTGCGTGGTGGTGAGTCTGCGTGGTGGTGAGTCTGCGTGGTGGTGAGTCTGTGTGGTGGTGTGCGTGGTGGTGAGTCTGTGTGGTGGTGAGTCTGTGTGGTGAGTCTGTGTGGTGAGTCTGTGTGGTGGTGAGTCTGTGTGGTGGTGAGTCTGTGTGGTGGTGAGTCTGTGTGGTGGTGTGCGTGGTGGTGAGTCTGTGTGGTGGTGAGTCTGTGTGGTGAGTCTGTGTGGTGAGTCTGTGTGGTGGTGAGTCTGTGTGGTGGTGAGTCTGCGTGGTGGTGAGTCTGCGTGGTGGTGAGTCTGCGTGGTGGTGAGTCTGTGTGGTGGTGAGTCTGTGTGGTGGTGAGTCTGGGTGGTGGTGAGTCTGTGTGGTGGTGAGTCTGCGTGGTGGTGAGTCTGTGTGGTGGTGAGTCTGTGTGGTGGTGAGTCTGTGTGGTGAGTCTGTGTGGTGGTGAGTCTGTGTGGTGGTGAGTCTGTGTGGTGGTGAGTCTGTGTGGTGGTGTGTGTGGTGGTGAGTCTGTGTGGTGGTGAGTCTGTGTGGTGAGTCTGTGTGGTGAGTCTGTGTGGTGGTGAGTCTGTGTGGTGGTGAGTCTGCGTGGTGGTGAGTCTGCGTGGTGGTGAGTCTGCGTGGTGGTGAGTCTGCGTGGTGGTGAGTGTGCGTGGTGGTGAGTCTGTGTGGTGGTGAGTGTGTGTGGTGGTGAGTGTGTGGTGGTGAGTCTGTGTGGTGGTGAGTCTGTGTGGTGGTGAGTCTGTGTGGTGGTGAGTCTGTGTGGTGGTGAGTGTGCGTGGTGGTGAGTCTGCGTGGTGGTGAGTGTGTGTGGTGGTGAGTCTGTGTGGTGGTGAGTCTGTGTGGTGGTGAGTCTGTGTGGTGGTGAGTCTGTGTGGTGGTGAGTCTGTGTGGTGGTGAGTGTGTGTGGTGGTGAGTCTGTGTGGTGGTGAGTGTGCGTGGTGGTGAGTCTGTGTGGTGGTGAGTCTGCGTGGTGGTGAGTCTGTGTGGTGGTGAGTCTGTGTGGTGGTGAGTCTGTGTGGTGAGTCTGTGTGGTGAGTCTGTGTGGTGGTGAGTCTGTGTGGTGGTGAGTCTGCGTGGTGGTGAGTGTGCGTGGTGGTGAGTCTGTGTGGTGGTGAGTCTGTGTGGTGGTGAGTCGGTGTGGTGGTGAGTCTGTGTGGTGGTGAGTCTGTGTGGTGAGTCTGTGTGGTGAGTCTGTGTGGTGGTGAGTCTGTGTGGTGGTGAGTCTGTGTGGTGGTGAGTCTGTGTGGTGGTGAGTCTGTGTGGTGGTGAGTCTGTGTGGTGAGTCTGTGTGGTGAGTCTGTGTGGTGGTGAGTCTGTGTGGTGGTGAGTCTGTGTGGTGGTGAGTCTGTGTGGTGAGTCTGTGTGGTGGTGAGTCTGTGTGGTGGTGAGTCTGTGTGGTGGTGAGTCTGTGTTGTGGTGAGTCTGTGTGGTGGTGAGTCTGTGTGGTGGTGAGTCTGTGTGGTGGTGAGTCTGTGTGGTGGTGAGTGTGTGTGGTGGTGAGTCTGTGTGGTGGTGAGTGTGCGTGGTGGTGAGTCTGTGTGGTGGTGAGTCTGCGTGGTGGTGAGTCTGTGTGGTGGTGAGTCTGTGTGGTGGTGAGTCTGTGTGGTGAGTCTGTGTGGTGAGTCTGTGTGGTGGTGAGTCTGTGTGGTGGTGAGTCTGCGTGGTGGTGAGTGTGCGTGGTGGTGAGTCTGTGTGGTGGTGAGTCTGTGTGGTGGTGAGTCGGTGTGGTGGTGAGTCTGTGTGGTGGTGAGTCTGTGTGGTGGTGAGTCTGTGTGGTGAGTCTGTGTGGTGAGTCTGTGTGGTGGTGAGTCTGTGTGGTGGTGAGTCTGTGTGGTGGTGAGTCTGTGTGGTGAGTCTGTGTGGTGGTGAGTCTGTGTGGTGGTGAGTCTGTGTGGTGGTGAGTCTGTGTGGTGAGTCTGTGTGGTGGTGAGTCTGTGTGGTGGTGAGTCTGTGTTGTGGTGAGTCTGTGTGGTGGTGAGTCTGTGTGGTGGTGAGTCTGTGTGGTGGTGAGTCTGTGTGGTTAGTCTGTGTGGTGGTGAGTCTGTGTGGTGGTGAGTCTGTGTGGTGGTGAGTCTGTGTGGTGGTGAGTCTGTGTGGTGGTGAGTCTGTGTGGTGGTGAGTCTGAGGTGGTGAGTCTGTGTGGTGAGTGAGTCTGTGTGGTGGTGAGTCTGTGTGGTGGTGAGTCTGTGTGGTGGTGAGTCTGTGTGGTGAGTCTGTGTGGTGAGTGTGCGTGGTGGTGAGTCTGCGTGGTGGTGAGTCTGCGTGGTGGTGAGTCTGTGTGGTGGTGAGTGTGTGTGGTGGTGAGTCTGTGTGGTGGTGAGTCTGCGTGGTGGTGAGTCTGCGTGGTGGTGAGTCTGTGTGGTGGTGAGTCTGTGTGGTGAGTGAGTCTGTGTGGTGGTGAGTCTGTGTGGTGGTGAGTCTGTGTGGTGGTGAGTCTGTGTGGTGGTGAGTCTGTGTGGTGGTGAGTCTGTGTGGTGGTGAGTCTGTGTGGTGAGTGAGTCTGTGTGGTGGTGAGTCTGTGTGGTGGTGAGTCTGTGTGGTGAGTCTGTGTGGTGGTGAGTCTGTGTGGTGGTGAGTCTGTGTGGTGAGTCTGTGTGGTGGTGAGTCTGTGTGGTGGTGAGTCTGCGTGGTGGTGAGTCTGCGTGGTGGTGAGTCTGTGTGGTGGTGTGTCTGCGTGGTGAGTCTGTGTGGTGGTGAGTCTGTGTGGTGGTGAGTGTGTGTGGTGGTGAGTGTGTGTGGTGGTGAGTCTGTGTGGTGGTGTGTCTGCGTGGTGAGTCTGTGTGGTGGTGAGTCTGTGTGGTGGTGAGTCTGCGTGGTGGTGAGTCTGCGTGGTGGTGAGTCTGTGTGGTGGTGAGTCTGTGTGGTGAGTCTGTGTGGTGAGTCTGTGTGGTGGTGAGTCTGTGTGGTGGTGAGTCTGTGTGGTGGTGAGTCTGTGTGGTGAGTCTGTGTGGTGGTGAGTCTGTGTGGTGGTGAGTCTGTGTTGTGGTGAGTCTGTGTGGTGGTGAGTCTGTGTGGTGGTGAGTCTGTGTGGTGGTGAGTCTGTGTGGTTAGTCTGTGTGGTGGTGAGTCTGTGTGGTGGTGAGTCTGTGTGGTGGTGAGTCTGTGTGGTGGTGAGTCTGTGTGGTGGTGAGTCTGTGTGGTGGTGAGTCTGAGGTGGTGAGTCTGTGTGGTGAGTGAGTCTGTGTGGTGGTGAGTCTGTGTGGTGGTGAGTCTGTGTGGTGGTGAGTCTGTGTGGTGAGTCTGTGTGGTGAGTGTGCGTGGTGGTGAGTCTGCGTGGTGGTGAGTCTGCGTGGTGGTGAGTCTGTGTGGTGGTGAGTGTGTGTGGTGGTGAGTCTGTGTGGTGGTGAGTCTGCGTGGTGGTGAGTCTGCGTGGTGGTGAGTCTGTGTGGTGGTGAGTCTGTGTGGTGAGTGAGTCTGTGTGGTGGTGAGTCTGTGTGGTGGTGAGTCTGTGTGGTGGTGAGTCTGTGTGGTGGTGAGTCTGTGTGGTGGTGAGTCTGTGTGGTGGTGAGTCTGTGTGGTGAGTGAGTCTGTGTGGTGGTGAGTCTGTGTGGTGGTGAGTCTGTGTGGTGAGTCTGTGTGGTGGTGAGTCTGTGTGGTGGTGAGTCTGTGTGGTGAGTCTGTGTGGTGGTGAGTCTGTGTGGTGGTGAGTCTGCGTGGTGGTGAGTCTGCGTGGTGGTGAGTCTGTGTGGTGGTGTGTCTGCGTGGTGAGTCTGTGTGGTGGTGAGTCTGTGTGGTGGTGAGTGTGTGTGGTGGTGAGTGTGTGTGGTGGTGAGTCTGTGTGGTGGTGTGTCTGCGTGGTGAGTCTGTGTGGTGGTGAGTCTGTGTGGTGGTGAGTCTGCGTGGTGGTGAGTCTGCGTGGTGGTGAGTCTGTGTGGTGGTGAGTCTGTGTGGTGGTGAGTCTGCGTGGTGGTGAGTCTGCGTGGTGGTGAGTCTGTGTGGTGGTGAGTCTGTGTGGTGGTGAGTCTGTGTGGTGGTGAGTCTGTGTGGTGGTGAGTCTGTGTGGTGGTGAGTCTGTGTGGTGGTGAGTCTGCGTGGTGGTGAGTCTGCGTGGTGGTGAGTCTGCGTGGTGGTGAGTCTGTGTGGTGGTGAGTCTGTGTGGTGGTGAGTCTGTGTGGTGAGTCTGTGTGGTGGTGAGTCTGTGTGGTGGTGAGTCTGTGTTGTGGTGAGTCTGTGTGGTGGTGAGTCTGTGTGGTGGTGAGTCTGTGTGGTGGTGAGTCTGTGTGGTGGTGAGTCTGCGTGGTGGTGAGTCTGTGTGGTGGTGAGTCTGCGTGGTGGTGAGTCTGCGTGGTGGTGAGTCTGTGTGGTGGTGAGTCTGTGTGGTGGTGTGCGTGGTGGTGAGTCTGTGTGGTGGTGAGTCTGTGTGGTGAGTCTGTGTGGTGAGTCTGTGTGGTGGTGAGTCTGTGTGGTGGTGAGTCTGTGTGGTGGTGAGTCTGTGTGGTGGTGAGTCTGCGTGGTGGTGAGTCTGTGTGGTGGTGAGTCTGCGTGGTGGTGAGTCTGCGTGGTGGTGAGTCTGTGTGGTGGTGAGTCTGTGTGGTGGTGTGCGTGGTGGTGAGTCTGTGTGGTGGTGAGTCTGTGTGGTGAGTCTGTGTGGTGAGTCTGTGTGGTGGTGAGTCTGTGTGGTGGTGAGTCTGTGTGGTGGTGAGTCTGTGTGGTGGTGTGCGTGGTGGTGAGTCTGTGTGGTGGTGAGTCTGTGTGGTGGTGAGTCTGTGTGGTGAGTCTGTGTGGTGAGTCTGTGTGGTGGTGAGTCTGTGTGGTGGTGAGTCTGCGTGGTGGTGAGTCTGCGTGGTGGTGAGTCTGCGTGGTGGTGAGTCTGTGTGGTGGTGAGTCTGTGTGGTGGTGAGTCTGGGTGGTGGTGAGTCTGTGTGGTGGTGAGTCTGCGTGGTGGTGAGTCTGTGTGGTGGTGAGTCTGTGTGGTGGTGAGTCTGTGTGGTGAGTCTGTGTGGTGGTGAGTCTGTGTGGTGGTGAGTCTGTGTGGTGGTGAGTCTGTGTGGTGAGTCTGTGTGGTGAGTCTGTGTGGTGGTGAGTCTGTGTGGTGGTGAGTCTGCGTGGTGGTGAGTCTGCGTGGTGGTGAGTCTGCGTGGTGGTGAGTCTGCGTGGTGGTGAGTCTGTGTGGTGGTGAGTGTGCGTGGTGGTGAGTCTGTGTGGTGGTGAGTCTGTGTGGTGGTGAGTCTGTGTGGTGGTGAGTGTGCGTGGTGGTGAGTCTGTGTGGTGGTGAGTGTGTGTGGTGGTGAGTGTGTGGTGGTGAGTCTGTGTGGTGGTGAGTCTGTGTGGTGGTGAGTCTGTGTGGTGGTGAGTCTGTGTGGTGGTGAGTGTGCGTGGTGGTGAGTCTGCGTGGTGGTGAGTGTGTGTGGTGGTGAGTCTGTGTGGTGGTGAGTCTGTGTGGTGGTGAGTCTGTGTGGTGGTGAGTCTGTGTGGTGGTGAGTCTGTGTGGTGGTGAGTGTGTGTGGTGGTGAGTCTGTGTGGTGGTGAGTGTGCGTGGTGGTGAGTCTGTGTGGTGGTGAGTCTGCGTGGTGGTGAGTCTGTGTGGTGGTGAGTCTGTGTGGTGGTGAGTCTGTGTGGTGAGTCTGTGTGGTGAGTCTGTGTGGTGGTGAGTCTGTGTGGTGGTGAGTCTGCGTGGTGGTGAGTGTGCGTGGTGGTGAGTCTGTGTGGTGGTGAGTCTGTGTGGTGGTGAGTCGGTGTGGTGGTGAGTCTGTGTGGTGGTGAGTCTGTGTGGTGAGTCTGTGTGGTGAGTCTGTGTGGTGGTGAGTCTGTGTGGTGGTGAGTCTGTGTGGTGGTGAGTCTGTGTGGTGAGTCTGTGTGGTGAGTCTGTGTGGTGGTGAGTCTGTGTGGTGGTGAGTCTGTGTGGTGGTGAGTCTGTGTGGTGGTGAGTCTGTGTGGTGAGTCTGTGTGGTGGTGAGTCTGTGTTGTGGTGAGTCTGTGTGGTGGTGAGTCTGTGTGGTGGTGAGTCTGTGTGGTGGTGAGTCTGTGTGGTGGTGAGTGTGTGTGGTGGTGAGTCTGTGTGGTGGTGAGTCTGTGTGGTGGTGAGTCTGCGTGGTGGTGAGTCTGTGTGGTGGTGAGTCTGTGTGGTGGTGAGTCTGTGTGGTGAGTCTGTGTGGTGAGTCTGTGTGGTGGTGAGTCTGTGTGGTGGTGAGTCTGCGTGGTGGTGAGTGTGCGTGGTGGTGAGTCTGTGTGGTGGTGAGTCTGTGTGGTGGTGAGTCGGTGTGGTGGTGAGTCTGTGTGGTGGTGAGTCTGTGTGGTGAGTCTGTGTGGTGAGTCTGTGTGGTGGTGAGTCTGTGTGGTGGTGAGTCTGTGTGGTGGTGAGTCTGTGTGGTGAGTCTGTGTGGTGAGTCTGTGTGGTGGTGAGTCTGTGTGGTGGTGAGTCTGTGTGGTGGTGAGTCTGTGTGGTGAGTCTGTGTGGTGGTGAGTCTGTGTGGTGGTGAGTCTGTGTTGTGGTGAGTCTGTGTGGTGGTGAGTCTGTGTGGTGGTGAGTCTGTGTGGTGGTGAGTCTGTGTGGTTAGTCTGTGTGGTGGTGAGTCTGTGTGGTGGTGAGTCTGTGTGGTGGTGAGTCTGTGTGGTGGTGAGTCTGTGTGGTGGTGAGTCTGTGTGGTGGTGAGTCTGTGTGGTGGTGAGTCTGTGGTGGTGAGTCTGTGTGGTGAGTGAGTCTGTGTGGTGGTGAGTCTGTGTGGTGGTGAGTCTGTGTGGTGGTGAGTCTGTGTGGTGAGTCTGTGTGGTGAGTCTGTGTGGTGGTGAGTCTGTGTGGTGGTGAGTCTGTGTGGTGGTGAGTGTGCGTGGTGGTGAGTCTGCGTGGTGGTGAGTCTGCGTGGTGGTGAGTCTGTGTGGTGGTGAGTGTGTGTGGTGGTGAGTCTGTGTGGTGGTGAGTCTGTGTGGTGGTGAGTCTGCGTGGTGGTGAGTCTGCGTGGTGGTGAGTCTGTGTGGTGGTGAGTCTGTGTGGTGAGTGAGTCTGTGTGGTGGTGAGTCTGTGTGGTGGTGAGTCTGTGTGGTGGTGAGTCTGTGTGGTGGTGAGTCTGTGTGGTGGTGAGTCTGTGTGGTGGTGAGTCTGTGTGGTGAGTGAGTCTGTGTGGTGGTGAGTCTGTGTGGTGGTGAGTCTGTGTGGTGAGTCTGTGTGGTGGTGAGTCTGTGTGGTGGTGAGTCTGTGTGGTGAGTCTGTGTGGTGGTGAGTCTGTGTGGTGGTGAGTCTGCGTGGTGGTGAGTCTGCGTGGTGGTGAGTCTGTGTGGTGGTGTGTCTGCGTGGTGAGTCTGTGTGGTGGTGAGTCTGTGTGGTGGTGAGTGTGTGTGGTGGTGAGTCTGTGTGGTGGTGTGTCTGCGTGGTGAGTCTGTGTGGTGGTGAGTCTGTGTGGTGGTGAGTCTGCGTGGTGGTGAGTCTGCGTGGTGGTGAGTCTGTGTGGTGGTGAGTCTGTGTGGTGGTGAGTCTGCGTGGTGGTGAGTCTGCGTGGTGGTGAGTCTGTGTGGTGGTGAGTCTGTGTGGTGGTGAGTCTGTGTGGTGGTGAGTCTGTGTGGTGGTGAGTCTGTGTGGTGGTGAGTCTGCGTGGTGGTGAGTCTGCGTGGTGGTGAGTCTGTGTGGTGGTGAGTCTGTGTGGTGGTGAGTCTGTGTGGTGGTGAGTCTGTGTGGTGGTGAGTCTGCGTGGTGGTGAGTGTGCGTGGTGGTGAGTGTGCGTGGTGGTGAGTCTGTGTGGTGGTGAGTCTGCGTGGTGGTGAGTCTGTGTGGTGGTGAGTCTGTGTGGTGGTGAGTCTGTGTGGTGAGTGAGTCTGTGTGGTGGTGAGTCTGTGTGGTGGTGAGTCTGTGTGGTGGTGAGTCTGTGTGGTGAGTCTGTGTGGTGGTGAGTCTGCGTGGTGGTGAGTGTGTGTGGTGGTGAGTCTGTGTGGTGGTGAGTCTGCGTGGTGGTGAGTCTGTGTGGTGGTGAGTCTGTGTGGTGGTGAGTCTGTGTGGTGGTGAGTCTGCGTGGTGGTGAGTCTGCGTGGTGGTGAGTCTGTGTGGTGGTGAGTCTGTGTGGTGGTGAGTGTGTGTGGTGGTGAGTCTGTGTGGTGGTGAGTCTGCGTGGTGGTGAGTCTGCGTGGTGGTGAGTCTGCGTGGTGGTGAGTCTGTGTGGTGGTGAGTCTGTGTGGTGGTGAGTCTGTGTGGTGGTGAGTCTGCGTGGTGGTGAGTCTGTGTGGTGGTGAGTCTGTGTGGTGGTGAGTCTGTGTGGTGGTGAGTCTGTGTGGTGGTGAGTCTGTGTGGTGGTGAGTCTGTGTGGTGGTGAGTCTGTGTGGTGGTGTGCGTGGTGGTGAGTCTGTGTGGTGGTGAGTCTGTGTGGTGAGTCTGTGTGGTGGTGAGTCTGTGTGGTGGTGAGTCTGCGTGGTGGTGAGTGTGCGTGGTGGTGAGTGTGTGGTGGTGAGTCTGTGTGGTGGTGAGTCTGTGTGGTGGTGAGTCTGTGTGGTGGTGAGTCTGTGTGGTGGTGAGTGTGCGTGGTGGTGAGTCTGCGTGGTGGTGAGTGTGCGTGGTGGTGAGTCTGTGTGGTGGTGAGTCTGTGTGGTGGTGAGTCTGTGTGGTGGTGAGTCTGTGTGGTGGTGAGTCTGTGTGGTGGTGAGTGTGTGTGGTGGTGAGTCTGTGTGGTGGTGAGTGTGCGTGGTGGTGAGTGTGCGTGGTGGTGAGTCTGTGTGGTGGTGAGTCTGCGTGGTGGTGAGTCTGTGTGGTGGTGAGTCTGTGTGGTGGTGAGTCTGTGTGGTGAGTCTGTGTGGTGAGTCTGTGTGGTGGTGAGTCTGTGTGGTGGTGAGTCTGCGTGGTGGTGAGTGTGCGTGGTGGTGAGTCTGTGTGGTGGTGAGTCTGTGTGGTGGTGAGTCTGTGTGGTGGTGAGTCTGTGTGGTGGTGAGTCTGTGTGGTGGTGAGTCTGTGTGGTGGTGAGTCTGTGTGGTGGTGAGTCTGTGTGGTGAGTCTGTGTGGTGAGTCTGTGTGGTGGTGAGTCTGTGTGGTGGTGAGTCTGTGTGGTGAGTCTGTGTGGTGGTGAGTCTGTGTGGTGGTGAGTCTGTGTTGTGGTGAGTCTGTGTGGTGGTGAGTCTGTGTGGTGGTGAGTCTGTGTGGTGGTGAGTCTGTGTGGTTAGTCTGTGTGGTGGTGAGTCTGTGTGGTGAGTCTGTGTGGTGGTGAGTCTGTGTGGTGGTGAGTCTGTGTGGTGGTGAGTCTGTGTGGTTAGTCTGTGTGGTGGTGAGTCTGTGTGGTGGTGAGTCTGTGTGGTGAGTCTGTGTGGTGGTGAGTCTGTGTGGTGGTGAGTCTGTGTGGTGGTGAGTCTGTGTGGTGAGTCTGTGTGGTGAGTCTGCGTGGTGGTGAGTCTGCGTGGTGGTGAGTCTGCGTGGTGGTGAGTCTGTGTGGTGGTGAGTCTGTGTGGTGGTGAGTCTGTGTGGTGGTGAGTCTGTGTGGTGAGTGAGTCTGTGTGGTGGTGAGTCTGTGTGGTGGTGAGTCTGTGTGGTGGTGAGTCTGTGTGGTGGTGAGTCTGTGTGGTGAGTCTGTGTGGTGAGTCTGTGTGGTGGTGAGTCTGTGTGGTGGTGAGTCTGTGTGGTGGTGAGTCTGTGTGGTGAGTGAGTCTGTGTGGTGGTGAGTCTGTGTGGTGGTGAGTCTGTGTGGTGGTGAGTCTGTGTGGTGAGTCTGTGTGGTGGTGAGTCTGTGTGGTGGTGAGTCTGTGTGGTGAGTCTGTGTGGTGGTGAGTCTGTGTGGTGGTGAGTCTGCGTGGTGGTGAGTCTGCGTGGTGGTGAGTCTGTGTGGTGGTGTGTCTGCGTGGTGAGTCTGTGTGGTGGTGAGTCTGCGTGGTGGTGAGTCTGTGTGGTGGTGAGTCTGCGTGGTGGTGAGTCTGCGTGGTGGTGAGTCTGTGTGGTGGTGTGTCTGCGTGGTGAGTCTGTGTGGTGGTGAGTCTGTGTGGTGGTGAGTGTGTGTGGTGGTGAGTCTGTGTGGTGGTGTGTCTGCGTGGTGAGTCTGTGTGGTGGTGAGTCTGTGTGGTGGTGAGTCTGCGTGGTGGTGAGTCTGCGTGGTGGTGAGTCTGTGTGGTGGTGAGTCTGTGTGGTGGTGAGTCTGCGTGGTGGTGAGTCTGCGTGGTGGTGAGTCTGTGTGGTGGTGAGTCTGTGTGGTGGTGAGTCTGTGTGGTGGTGAGTCTGTGTGGTGGTGAGTCTGTGTGGTGGTGAGTCTGCGTGGTGGTGAGTCTGCGTGGTGGTGAGTCTGTGTGGTGGTGAGTCTGTGTGGTGGTGAGTCTGTGTGGTGGTGAGTCTGTGTGGTGGTGAGTCTGCGTGGTGGTGAGTGTGCGTGGTGGTGAGTGTGCGTGGTGGTGAGTCTGTGTGGTGGTGAGTCTGCGTGGTGGTGAGTCTGTGTGGTGGTGAGTCTGTGTGGTGAGTGAGTCTGTGTGGTGGTGAGTCTGTGTGGTGGTGAGTCTGTGTGGTGGTGAGTCTGTGTGGTGAGTCTGTGTGGTGGTGAGTCTGCGTGGTGGTGAGTGTGTGTGGTGGTGAGTCTGTGTGGTGGTGAGTCTGCGTGGTGGTGAGTCTGTGTGGTGGTGAGTCTGTGTGGTGGTGAGTCTGTGTGGTGGTGAGTCTGCGTGGTGGTGAGTCTGTGTGGTGGTGAGTCTGTGTGGTGGTGAGTCTGTGTGGTGGTGAGTGTGTGTGGTGGTGAGTCTGTGTGGTGGTGAGTCTGCGTGGTGGTGAGTCTGCGTGGTGGTGAGTCTGCGTGGTGGTGAGTCTGTGTGGTGGTGAGTCTGTGTGGTGGTGAGTCTGTGTGGTGGTGAGTCTGCGTGGTGGTGAGTCTGTGTGGTGGTGAGTCTGTGTGGTGGTGAGTCTGTGTGGTGGTGAGTCTGTGTGGTGGTGAGTCTGTGTGGTGGTGAGTCTGTGTGGTGGTGTGCGTGGTGGTGAGTCTGTGTGGTGGTGAGTCTGTGTGGTGAGTCTGTGTGGTGGTGAGTCTGTGTGGTGGTGAGTCTGCGTGGTGGTGAGTGTGCGTGGTGGTGAGTGTGTGGTGGTGAGTCTGTGTGGTGGTGAGTCTGTGTGGTGGTGAGTCTGTGTGGTGGTGAGTCTGTGTGGTGGTGAGTGTGCGTGGTGGTGAGTCTGCGTGGTGGTGAGTGTGCGTGGTGGTGAGTCTGCGTGGTGGTGAGTCTGTGTGGTGGTGAGTCTGTGTGGTGGTGAGTCTGTGTGGTGGTGAGTCTGTGTGGTGGTGAGTGTGTGTGGTGGTGAGTCTGTGTGGTGGTGAGTGTGCGTGGTGGTGAGTGTGCGTGGTGGTGAGTCTGTGTGGTGGTGAGTCTGCGTGGTGGTGAGTCTGTGTGGTGGTGAGTCTGTGTGGTGGTGAGTCTGTGTGGTGAGTCTGTGTGGTGGTGAGTCTGTGTGGTGGTGAGTCTGCGTGGTGGTGAGTGTGCGTGGTGGTGAGTCTGTGTGGTGGTGAGTCTGTGTGGTGGTGAGTCTGTGTGGTGGTGAGTCTGTGTGGTGGTGAGTCTGTGTGGTGGCGAGTCTGTGTGGTGGTGAGTCTGTGTGGTGGTGAGTCTGTGTGGTGAGTCTGTGTGGTGAGTCTGTGTGGTGGTGAGTCTGTGTGGTGGTGAGTCTGTGTGGTGAGTCTGTGTGGTGGTGAGTCTGTGTGGTGGTGAGTCTGTGTTGTGGTGAGTCTGTGTGGTGGTGAGTCTGTGTGGTGGTGAGTCTGTGTGGTGGTGAGTCTGTGTGGTTAGTCTGTGTGGTGGTGAGTCTGTGTGGTGGTGAGTCTGTGTGGTGAGTCTGTGTGGTGGTGAGTCTGTGTGGTGGTGAGTCTGTGTGGTGGTGAGTCTGTGTGGTTAGTCTGTGTGGTGGTGAGTCTGTGTGGTGGTGAGTCTGTGTGGTGAGTCTGTGTGGTGGTGAGTCTGTGTGGTGGTGAGTCTGTGTGGTGGTGAGTCTGTGTGGTGAGTCTGTGTGGTGAGTCTGCGTGGTGGTGAGTCTGCGTGGTGGTGAGTCTGCGTGGTGGTGAGTCTGTGTGGTGGTGAGTCTGTGTGGTGGTGAGTCTGTGTGGTGGTGAGTCTGTGTGGTGAGTGAGTCTGTGTGGTGGTGAGTCTGTGTGGTGGTGAGTCTGTGTGGTGGTGAGTCTGTGTGGTGAGTCTGTGTGGTGAGTCTGTGTGGTGGTGAGTCTGTGTGGTGGTGAGTCTGTGTGGTGGTGAGTCTGTGTGGTGAGTGAGTCTGTGTGGTGGTGAGTCTGTGTGGTGGTGAGTCTGTGTGGTGGTGAGTCTGTGTGGTGAGTCTGTGTGGTGGTGAGTCTGTGTGGTGGTGAGTCTGTGTGGTGAGTCTGTGTGGTGGTGAGTCTGTGTGGTGGTGAGTCTGCGTGGTGGTGAGTCTGCGTGGTGGTGAGTCTGTGTGGTGGTGTGTCTGCGTGGTGATTCTGTGTGGTGGTGAGTCTGCGTGGTGGTGAGTCTGTGTGGTGGTGAGTCTGCGTGGTGGTGAGTCTGCGTGGTGGTGAGTCTGTGTGGTGGTGAGTCTGTGTGGTGGTGAGTCTGCGTGGTGGTGAGTCTGCGTGGTGGTGAGTCTGTGTGGTGGTGAGTCTGTGTGGTGGTGAGTCTGTGTGGTGGTGAGTCTGTGTGGTGGTGAGTCTGCGTGGTGGTGAGTCTGCGTGGTGGTGAGTCTGTGTGGTGGTGAGTCTGTGTGGTGGTGAGTCTGTGTGGTGGTGAGTCTGTGTGGTTAGTCTGTGTGGTGGTGAGTCTGTGTGGTGGTGAGTCTGTGTGGTGAGTCTGTGTGGTGGTGAGTCTGTGTGGTGGTGAGTCTGTGTGGTGGTGAGTCTGTGTGGTGAGTCTGTGTGGTGAGTCTGCGTGGTGGTGAGTCTGCGTGGTGGTGAGTCTGCGTGGTGGTGAGTCTGTGTGGTGGTGAGTCTGTGTGGTGGTGAGTCTGTGTGGTGGTGAGTCTGTGTGGTGGTGAGTCTGTGTGGTGAGTGAGTCTGTGTGGTGGTGAGTCTGTGTGGTGGTGAGTCTGTGTGGTGGTGAGTCTGTGTGGTGGTGAGTCTGTGTGGTGAGTCTGTGTGGTGGTGTGCGTGGTGGTGAGTCTGTGTGGTGGTGAGTCTGTGTGGTGAGTCTGTGTGGTGGTGAGTCTGTGTGGTGGTGAGTCTGCGTGGTGGTGAGTGTGCGTGGTGGTGAGTGTGTGGTGGTGAGTCTGTGTGGTGGTGAGTCTGTGTGGTGGTGAGTCTGTGTGGTGGTGAGTCTGTGTGGTGGTGAGTGTGCGTGGTGGTGAGTCTGCGTGGTGGTGAGTGTGCGTGGTGGTGAGTCTGCGTGGTGGTGAGTCTGTGTGGTGGTGAGTCTGTGTGGTGGTGAGTCTGTGTGGTGGTGAGTCTGTGTGGTGGTGAGTGTGTGTGGTGGTGAGTCTGTGTGGTGGTGAGTGTGCGTGGTGGTGAGTGTGCGTGGTGGTGAGTCTGTGTGGTGGTGAGTCTGCGTGGTGGTGAGTCTGTGTGGTGGTGAGTCTGTGTGGTGGTGAGTCTGTGTGGTGAGTCTGTGTGGTGGTGAGTCTGTGTGGTGGTGAGTCTGCGTGGTGGTGAGTGTGCGTGGTGGTGAGTCTGTGTGGTGGTGAGTCTGTGTGGTGGTGAGTCTGTGTGGTGGTGAGTCTGTGTGGTGGTGAGTCTGTGTGGTGGCGAGTCTGTGTGGTGGTGAGTCTGTGTGGTGGTGAGTCTGTGTGGTGAGTCTGTGTGGTGAGTCTGTGTGGTGGTGAGTCTGTGTGGTGGTGAGTCTGTGTGGTGAGTCTGTGTGGTGGTGAGTCTGTGTGGTGGTGAGTCTGTGTTGTGGTGAGTCTGTGTGGTGGTGAGTCTGTGTGGTGGTGAGTCTGTGTGGTGGTGAGTCTGTGTGGTTAGTCTGTGTGGTGGTGAGTCTGTGTGGTGGTGAGTCTGTGTGGTGAGTCTGTGTGGTGGTGAGTCTGTGTGGTGGTGAGTCTGTGTGGTGGTGAGTCTGTGTGGTTAGTCTGTGTGGTGGTGAGTCTGTGTGGTGGTGAGTCTGTGTGGTGAGTCTGTGTGGTGGTGAGTCTGTGTGGTGGTGAGTCTGTGTGGTGGTGAGTCTGTGTGGTGAGTCTGTGTGGTGAGTCTGCGTGGTGGTGAGTCTGCGTGGTGGTGAGTCTGCGTGGTGGTGAGTCTGTGTGGTGGTGAGTCTGTGTGGTGGTGAGTCTGTGTGGTGGTGAGTCTGTGTGGTGAGTGAGTCTGTGTGGTGGTGAGTCTGTGTGGTGGTGAGTCTGTGTGGTGGTGAGTCTGTGTGGTGAGTCTGTGTGGTGAGTCTGTGTGGTGGTGAGTCTGTGTGGTGGTGAGTCTGTGTGGTGGTGAGTCTGTGTGGTGAGTGAGTCTGTGTGGTGGTGAGTCTGTGTGGTGGTGAGTCTGTGTGGTGGTGAGTCTGTGTGGTGAGTCTGTGTGGTGGTGAGTCTGTGTGGTGGTGAGTCTGTGTGGTGAGTCTGTGTGGTGGTGAGTCTGTGTGGTGGTGAGTCTGCGTGGTGGTGAGTCTGCGTGGTGGTGAGTCTGTGTGGTGGTGTGTCTGCGTGGTGATTCTGTGTGGTGGTGAGTCTGCGTGGTGGTGAGTCTGTGTGGTGGTGAGTCTGCGTGGTGGTGAGTCTGCGTGGTGGTGAGTCTGTGTGGTGGTGAGTCTGTGTGGTGGTGAGTCTGCGTGGTGGTGAGTCTGCGTGGTGGTGAGTCTGTGTGGTGGTGAGTCTGTGTGGTGGTGAGTCTGTGTGGTGGTGAGTCTGTGTGGTGGTGAGTCTGCGTGGTGGTGAGTCTGCGTGGTGGTGAGTCTGTGTGGTGGTGAGTCTGTGTGGTGGTGAGTCTGTGTGGTGGTGAGTCTGTGTGGTTAGTCTGTGTGGTGGTGAGTCTGTGTGGTGGTGAGTCTGTGTGGTGAGTCTGTGTGGTGGTGAGTCTGTGTGGTGGTGAGTCTGTGTGGTGGTGAGTCTGTGTGGTGAGTCTGTGTGGTGAGTCTGCGTGGTGGTGAGTCTGCGTGGTGGTGAGTCTGCGTGGTGGTGAGTCTGTGTGGTGGTGAGTCTGTGTGGTGGTGAGTCTGTGTGGTGGTGAGTCTGTGTGGTGGTGAGTCTGTGTGGTGAGTGAGTCTGTGTGGTGGTGAGTCTGTGTGGTGGTGAGTCTGTGTGGTGGTGAGTCTGTGTGGTGGTGAGTCTGTGTGGTGAGTCTGTGTGGTGAGTCTGTGTGGTGGTGAGTCTGTGTGGTGGTGAGTCTGTGTGGTGGTGAGTCTGTGTGGTGAGTGAGTCTGTGTGGTGGTGAGTCTGTGTGGTGGTGAGTCTGTGTGGTGGTGAGTCTGTGTGGTGAGTCTGTGTGGTGGTGAGTCTGTGTGGTGGTGAGTCTGTGTGGTGAGTCTGTGTGGTGGTGAGTCTGTGTGGTGGTGAGTCTGCGTGGTGGTGAGTCTGCGTGGTGGTGAGTCTGTGTGGTGGTGTGTCTGCGTGGTGAGTCTGTGTGGTGGTGAGTCTGCGTGGTGGTGAGTCTGTGTGGTGGTGAGTCTGCGTGGTGGTGAGTCTGCGTGGTGGTGAGTCTGTGTGGTGGTGAGTCTGTGTGGTGGTGAGTCTGCGTGGTGGTGAGTCTGCGTGGTGGTGAGTCTGTGTGGTGGTGAGTCTGTGTGGTGGTGAGTCTGTGTGGTGGTGAGTCTGTGTGGTGGTGAGTCTGCGTGGTGGTGAGTCTGCGTGGTGGTGAGTCTGTGTGGTGGTGAGTCTGTGTGGTGGTGAGTCTGTGTGGTGGTGAGTCTGTGTGGTGGTGAGTCTGTGTGGTGGTGAGTCTGCGTGGTGGTGAGTCTGTGTGGTGGTGAGTGTGTGGTGGTGAGTCTGTGTGGTGAGTGAGTCTGTGTGGTGGTGAGTCTGTGTGGTGGTGAGTCTGTGTGGTGGTGAGTCTGTGTGGTGAGTCTGTGTGGTGGTGAGTCTGCGTGGTGGTGAGTGTGTGTGGTGGTGAGTGTGTGTGGTGGTGAGTCTGTGTGGTGGTGAGTCTGTGTGGTGGTGAGTCTGCGTGGTGGTGAGTCTGTGTGGTGGTGAGTCTGTGTGGTGGTGAGTGTGTGTGGTGGTGAGTCTGTGTGGTGGTGAGTCTGCGTGGTGGTGAGTCTGTGTGGTGGTGAGTCTGCGTGGTGGTGAGTCTGCGTGGTGGTGAGTCTGCGTGGTGGTGAGTCTGTGTGGTGGTGAGTCTGTGTGGTGGTGAGTCTGTGTGGTGGTGAGTCTGCGTGGTGGTGAGTCTGTGTGGTGGTGAGTCTGTGTGGTGGTGAGTCTGTGTGGTGAGTCTGTGTGGTGGTGAGTCTGTGTGGTGGTGAGTCTGTGTGGTGGTGTGCGTGGTGGTGAGTCTGTGTGGTGGTGAGTCTGTGTGGTGAGTCTGTGTGGTGAGTCTGTGTGGTGGTGAGTCTGTGTGGTGGTGAGTCTGCGTGGTGGTGAGTCTGCGTGGTGGTGAGTCTGCGTGGTGGTGAGTCTGTGTGGTGGTGAGTCTGTGTGGTGGTGAGTCTGTGTGGTGAGTCTGTGTGGTGAGTCTGTGTGGTGGTGAGTGTGTGGTGGTGAGTGTGTGGTGGTGAGTCTGTGTGGTGGTGAGTCTGTGTGGTGGTGAGTCTGTGTGGTGGTGAGTCTGTGTGGTGGTGAGTGTGTGTGGTGGTGAGTCTGTGTGGTGGTGAGTGTGCGTGGTGGTGAGTCTGTGTGGTGGTGAGTCTGCGTGGTGGTGAGTCTGTGTGGTGGTGAGTCTGTGTGGTGGTGAGTCTGTGTGGTGAGTCTGTGTGGTGAGTCTGTGTGGTGGTGAGTGTGCATGGTGGTGAGTCTGTGTGGTGGTGAGTCTGCGTGGTGGTGAGTCTGTGTGGTGGTGAGTCTGTGTGGTGAGTCTGTGTGGTGAGTCTGTGTGGTGAGTCTGTGTGGTGGTGAGTCTGCGTGGTGGTGAGTGTGTGTGGTGGTGAGTCTGTGTGGTGGTGAGTGTGCGTGGTGGTGAGTCTGCGTGGTGGTGAGTGTGCGTGGTGGTGAGTCTGTGTGGTGGTGAGTCTGTGTGGTGGTGAGTCTGCGTGGTGGTGAGTCTGTGTGGTGGTGAGTCTGTGTGGTGGTGAGTCTCTGTGGTGGTGAGTCTGTGTGGTGGTGAGTCTGTGTGGTGGTGAGTCTGTGTGGTGGTGAGTCTGTGTGGTAAGTCTGTGTGGTGAGCCTCTGTGAGTCTGTGTGGCGAGTCTGTGTGGTGAGTCTGTGTGGTGAGTCTGGGTGAGTCTGTGTGGTGAGTCTGTGTGGTGAGTCTGTGTGGTGAGTCTGTGTGGTGAGTCTGTGTGGTGAGTCTCTGTGAGTCTCTGTGGTGAGTCTGTGTGGTGAGTCTCTGTGAGTCTGGGTGAGTCTGTGTGGTGAGTCTGTGTGGTGAGACTCTGTGGTGAGTCTGTGTGGTGAGTCTGTGTGGTGAGTCTGTATGGTGAGTCTGTGTGGTGAGTCTGTGTGGTGAGTCTCTGTGAGTCTCTGTGGTGAGTCTGTGTGGTGAGTCTGTGTGGTGAGTCTCTGTGAGGCTGGGTGAGTCTGTGTGGTGAGTCTGTGTGGTGAGACTCTGTGGTGAGTCTGTGTGGTGAGTCTGTATGGTGAGTCTGTGTGGTGAGTCTCTGTGAGTCTGGGTGAGTCTCTGTGGTGAGTGTCTGTGGTGAGTCTCTGTGGTGAGTCTGGGTGAGTCTGGGTGAGTCTCTGTGGTGAGTCTCTGTGGTGAGTCTCTGTGGTGAGTCTGGGTGAGTCTCTGTGGTGAGTCTCTGTGAGTCTCTGTGGTGAGTCTCTGTGAGTCAGGTGAGTCTAAGCGAGTCTCGCCTGACAGGGTGAGTCTAAGTGAGTCTAAGTGAGTCAGGGAGGGTGAGAGTGAGTCAGGGTGAGTCAGGTGAGTCAGGGTGAGTCTGTGTGAGTCAGGTGAGGCTAAGTGAGTGAGTCTAAGTGAGTCAAGGTGAGTCAGGTGAGTCTAAGTAAGTGTGAGTCTAAGTGAGTGAGTCAAGTGAGTCTAAGTAAGTGAGTCTACGTAAGAGTGAGTCTAAGTGAGTCAGGTGAGTCTAAGTGAGTGTGAGTCAGGTCAGTCAGGTGAGTCCCACCTGACAGAGTGAGTCTAAGTGAGTGAGTCAGGTGAGTCTAAGTAAGAGTGAGTCTAAGTGAGGCTCACCTGATAGGGTGAGTCTAAGTGAGTCTAAGTGAGTCTCACCTGACAGAGTGAGTCTAAGTGAGTGAGTCAGGTGAGTCCCACCTGACAGAGTGAGTCTAAGTGAGTGAGTCAGGTGAGTCTAAGTGAGTGTGAGTCAGAGTGAGTCTAAGTAAGTCTGAGTGAGTCAGGGTGAGTCTAAGTGTGAGTCAGGGCCTCACCTGACAGGGTGAGTCTACGTGAGTCTAAGTGAGTGAGTGAGAGTGAGTCTAAGTGAGTGAGTCAAGGTGAGTCAGGTGAGTCTAAGTGAGTCTCACCTGACAGGGTGAGTCAGGTGAGACAGAGTGAGTGAGTCAAGGTGAGTCTAGTTAAGTGCGAGTCAGGGCCTCACCTGACAGGGTGAGTCAGGTGAGTCAGGTGAGTCTAAGTAAGAGTTAGTCAGGGTCTCACCTGACAGGGTGAGTCAGGTGAGTCTAAGTGAGTCAGGTGAGTCTAAGTGGGCCTCACCTGACAGGGTGAGTCAGGTGAGTCTAAGTAAGTGTGAGTCAGGTGAGTCTAAGTGAGTGAGTCAGGTGAGTCTAAGTGAGTGTGAGTCAGGTGAGTCTAAGTGAGTGTGAGTCAGGTGAGTCTAAGTGAGTCAGCTGAGTCTAAGTAAGAGTGAGTCAGGGTCTCACCTGACAGGGTGAGTCTAAGTAAGTGTGAGTCTAAGTGAGAGTCAGGTGAGTAAGTAAGTGAGTCTACATAAGAGTGAGTCTAAGTGAGTCAGGTGAGTCTTAGTGAGTGTGAGTCTGTGTGAGTCAGGTGAGTCTAAGTGAGTGAGTCAGGTGAGTCAGGTGAGTCCCACCTGACAGAGTGAGTCTAAGTGAGTGAGTCAGGTGAGTCTAAGTAAGAGTGAGTCTAAGTGAGTCTCACCTGACAGGGTGAGTCTAAGTGAGTCTCACCTGACAGGGTGAGTCTAAGTGAGTGAGTCTAAGTGAGTCTCACCTGACAGGGTGAGTCTAAGTGAGCCTCACCTGACAGGGTGAGTCTAAGTGAGTGAGTTAGGTGAGTCTGTGTGAGTCTATGTGAGCCTCACCTGACAGGGTGAGTCAGGTGAGTCAGGTGAGTCTAAGTGAGTCTATGTGTGTCTCACCTGACAGGGTGAGTCTAAGTGAGTCTAAGTGAGTCTCACCTGACAGAGTGAGTCTAAGTGAGTGAGTCAGGTGAGTCTAAGTAAGAGTGAGTCTAAGTGAGTCTCACCTGACAGAGTGAGTCTAAGTGAGTGAGTCAGGTGAGTCTAAGTGAGTGAGTCAGGTGAGTCCCACCTGACTCACTCACCTGAGTTTCATTCCCAGCCGTGGCTAACCTCAGTGGGGAGTGGTATCTGAGTCAGTTCTGTGCACTAGCTTCACACAGTGGTGATGTATGGTCAGATAAGCCCCAGGACCCAACTGGCATGAGGCACCCGTCATTGAGCAGTGGATTGACAGCACTGTGCATGTGCATGTGGGTCTGGAATGCTATTGCCAATAAACTTCAACTTGAATCACTACCTATGAGATCGTCACTCAAAACTGCTCTAGAGGAGTTGTACACCCCTAGCTGCCACTGCTATTCAGTGGCCGAAAATATGCCTCTAGATTTTGGTGTTATAATTTATTTACGTAGTTTATTGTTAAAAATTCGGTCACAGTCCCTTATGATCACTGTTACATTGCATTTATGGCTTTTATTTTGGTGATTTCGAAAACGTTTATTTTTTTGTTTTTGGCCATGTTTTTGTTTGTTGTAGTACGGAGTTAGACTGATGGCCTTAATCTTAGTTGTCTTGTGGTTGTTGTTGTTGTTATTTTGACTTGCATCCCACTGGGATTGTTGCACACAGCGTTGGTGTACGGTACGGTGCTATTTCAGGGATATTTTTATTGTTTTTTTCCTGGATTTTCTGTTTGCACAGTCACATAATAGTCACTTTAAGATGTTTTCTTGTTCATGTTTTTTGTTTGTTGAGGATGCACCCGATTCAAGAGGCGAATGGCTCACAGGGCTATACCAAATAAATAAACTATGATAACTATGAAACTATGACAGGGTGAGTCTAAGTGAGTCTAAGTGAGTGAGTCAGGTGAGTCCCACCTGACAGAGTGAGTCTAAGTGAGTGAGTCAGGTGAGTCAGGTGAGTCTCACCTGACAGAGTGAGTCTAAGTGAGTCTCACCTGACAGGGTGAGTCTAAGTGAGTGAGTCAGGTGAGTCCCACCTGACAGAGTGAGTCTAAGTGAGTGAGTCAGGTGAGTCTCACCTGACAGGGTGAGTCTAAGTGAGTGAGTCAGGTGAGTCTAAGTAAGAGTGAGTCTAAGTGAGTCTCACCTGACAGGGTGAGTCTAAGTGAGTCTAAGTGAGTGAGTCAGGTGAGTCTCACCTGACAGAGTGAGTCTAAGTGAGTGAGTCAGGGTGAGTCAAGGTGAGTCAGGTGAGTCTAAGTGAGTGAGTCAGGTGAGTCCCACCTGACAGAGTGAGTCTAAGTGAGTGAGTCAGGTGAGTCCCACCTGACAGAGTGAGTCTAAGTGAGTGAGTCAGGTGAGTCTAAGTGAGTGAGTCAGGTGAGTCTCACCTGACAGGGTGAGTCTAAGTGAGTCTAAGTGAGTGAGTCAGGTGAGTCCCACCTGACAGAGTGAGTCTAAGTGAGTGAGTCAGGTGAGTCTAAGTAAGAGTGAGTCTAAGTGAGTCTCACCTGACAGGGTGAGTCTAAGTGAGTCTAAGTGAGTCTCACCTGACAGAGTGAGTCTAAGTGAGTGGGTCAGGTGAGTCTAAGTAAGAGTGAGTCTAAGTGAGTCTCACCTGACAGAGTGAGTCTAAGTGAGTGAGTCAGGTGAGTCTCACCTGACAGAGTGAGTCTAAGTGAGTGAGTCAGGTGAGTCTAAGTGAGTGAGTCAGGTGAGTCTAAGTGAGTGAGTCAGGTGAGTCCCACCTGACTCACTCACCTGAGTTTCAATCCCAGCCGTGGCTAACCTCAGTGGGGAGTGGTATCTGAATCAGTTCTGTGCACTAGCTTCACACAGTGGTGATGTATGGTCAGATAAGCCCCAGGACCCAACTGGCATGAGGCACCCGTCATTGAGCAGTGGATTGACAGCACTGTGCATGTGCATGTGGGTCTGGAATGCTATTGCCAATAAACTTCAACTTGAATCACTACCTATGAGATCGTCACTCAACACTGCTCTAGAGGAGTTGTACACCCCTAGCTGCCACTGCTATTCAGTGGCCGAAAATATGCCTCTAGATTTTGGTGTTATAATTTATTTACGTAGTTTATTGTTAAAAATTCGGTCACAGTCCCTTATGATCACTGTTACATTGCATTTATGGCTTTTATTTTGGTGATTTCGAAAACGTTTATTTTTTTGTTTTTGGCCATGTTTTTGCTTATTGTAGTACGGAGTTAGACTGATGGCCTTAATCTTAGTTGTCTTGTGGTTGTTGTTGTTGTTGTTATTTTACTTGCATCCCACTGGGATTTTTGCACACAGCATTGGTGTACGGTACGGTGCTATTTCAGGGATATTTTTATTGTTTTTTTCCTGGATTTTCTGTTTGCACAGTCACACAAAGTAATCACTTTAAGATGGTTCCTTGTTCATGTTTTTTGTTTGTTGAGGTTGCACCCGATTCAAGAGGCGAATGGCTCACAGGGCTATACCAAATAAATAAACTATGATAACTATGACACTATGCCAGGGTGAGTCTAAGTGAGTCTAAGTGAGTGAGTCAGGTGAGTCCCACCTGACAGAGTGAGTCTAAGTGAGTGAGTCAGGTGAGTCTAAGTAAGAGTGAGTCTAAGTGTGTCTCACCTGACAGGGTGAGTCTAAGTGAGTCTCACCTGACAGGGTGAGTCTAAGTGAGTCTAAGTGAGTCTCACCTGACAGGGTGAGTCTAAGTGAGTGAGTCTAAGTGAGTCCCACCTGACAGAGTGAGTCTAAGTGAGTCTCACCTGACAGGGTGAGTCTAAGTGAGTCTAAGTGAGCCTCACCTGACAGGGTGAGTCTAAGTGAGTCTCACCTGACAGGGTGAGTCTAAGTGAGTCTAAGTGAGTGAGTCAGGTGAGTCTAAGTGAGTCTAAGTGAGTCTCACCTGACAGGGTGAGTCAGGTGAGTCAGGTGAGTCTGTGTGAGTCTAAGTGAGTCTCACCTGACAGGGTGAGTCTGTGTGAGTATAAGTGAGTCTCACCTGACAGGGTGAGTCTAAGTGAGTCTCAGCTGACAGGGTGAGTCTAAGTGAGTCTCACCTGACAGGGTGAGTCTGAGTGAGTGAGTCAGGTGAGTCTAAGTAAGAGTGAGTCTAAGTGAGTCTCACCTGACAGGGTGAGTCTAAGTGAGTCTCACCTGACAGGGTGAGTCTAAGTGAGTGAGTCTCACCTGACAGGGTGAGTCTAAGTGAGTGAGTCTAAGTGAGTCTCACCTGACAGGGTGAGTCAGGGTGAGTCAAGGTGAGTCAGAATGAGTCTAAGTGAGTGAGTCAGGTGACTCTAAGTAAGTGTGAGTCAGGGTCTCACCTGACAGGGTGAGTCAGGGTGAGTCAGGGTGAGTGACTCAGGTGAGTCTAAGTGAGTCTCACCTGACAGGGTGAGTCAGGTGAGTCTAAGTGGGTCTCACCTGACAGGGTGAGTCAGGTGAGTCTAAGTGAGTCTCACCTGACAGGGTGAGTCAGGTGAGACAGAGTGAGTGAGTCAAGGTGAGTCTAGTTAAGTGTGAGTCAGGCGCTCACCTGACAGGGTGAGTCAGGTGACTCAGGTGAGTCTAAGTAAGTGTGAGTCAGGGTCTCACCTGACAGGGTGAGTCAGAGTGAGTCAGGTGAGTCTAAGTGAGTCTAAGTGAGTGTGAGTCAGAGTGAGTCTAAGTAAGTCTGAGTGAGTCAGGGTGAGTCTAAGTGTGAGTCAGGGCCTCACCTGACAGGGTGAGTCTACGTGAGTCTAAGTGAGTGAGTGAGAGTGAGTCTAAGTGAGTGAGTCAAGGTGAGTCAGGTGAGTCTAAGTGAGTCTCACCTGACAGGGTGAGTCAGGTGAGTCTAAGTGGGTCTCACCTGACAGGGTGAGTCAGGTGAGTCAGGTGAGTCTAAGTAAGTGTGAGTCAGGTGAGTCTAAGTGAGTGAGTCAGGTGAGTCTAAGTGAGTGTGAGTCAGGTGAGTCTAAGTGAGTCAGGTGAGTCTAAGTGAGTCAGGTGAGTCTAAGTAAGAGTGAGTCAGGGTCTCACCTGACAGGGTGAGTCTACGTAAGAGTGAGTCTAAGTGAGTCAGGTGAGTCTTAGTGAGTGTGAGTCTGTGTGAGTCAGGTGAGTCTAAGTGAGTGAGTCAGGTGAGTCAGGTGAGTCAAGTGAGTCCCACCTGACAGAGTGAGTCTAAGTGAGTGAGTCAGGTGAGTCTAAGTAAGAGTGAGTCTAAGTGAGCCTCACCTGACAGGGTGAGTCTAAGTGAGTCTAAGTGAGTGAGTCAGGCGAGTCTCACCTGACAGAGCGAGTCTAAGTGAGTGAGTCAGGTGAGTCTAAGTAAGAGTGAGTCTAAGTGAGTCTCACCTGACAGGGTGAGTCTAAGTGAGTCTAAGTGAAGTCCCACCTGACAGAGTGAGTCTAAGTGAGTGAGTCAGGTGAGTCTAAGTGAGTGAGTCAGGTGAGTCTCACCTGACAGGGTGAGTCTAAGTGAGTCTAAGTGAGTGAGTCAGGTGAGTCCCACCTGACAGAGTGAGTCTAAGTGAGTGAGTCAGGTGAGTCTAAGTAAGAGTGAGTCTAAGTGAGTCTCACCTGACAGGGTGAGTCTAAGTGAGTCTAAGTGGGTCCCACCTGACAGAGTGAGTCTAAGTGAGTGAGTCAGGTGAGTCTAAGTAAGAGTGAGTCTAAGTGAGTCTCACCTGACAGGGTGAGTCTAAGTGAGTCTAAGTGGGTCCCACCTGACAGAGTGAGTCTAAGTGAGTGAGTCAGGTGAGTCTAAGTAAGAGTGAGTCTAAGTGAGTCTCACCTGACAGGGTGAGTCTAAGTGAGTCTAAGTGGGTCCCACCTGACAGAGTGAGTCTAAGTGAGTGAGTCAGGTGAGTCTAAGTAAGAGTGAGTCTAAGTGAGTCTCACCTGACAGGGTGAGTCTAAGTGAGTCTAAGTGGGTCCCACCTGACAGAGTGAGTCTAAGTGAGTGAGTCAGGTGAGTCTAAGTAAGAGTGAGTCTAAGTGAGTCTCACCTGACAGGGTGAGTCTAAGTGAGTCTAAGTGGGTCCCACCTGACAGAGTGAGTCTAAGTGAGTGAGTCAGGTGAGTCTAAGTAAGAGTGAGTCTAAGTGAGTCTCACCTGACAGGGTGAGTCTAAGTGAGTCTAAGTGGGTCCCACCTGACAGAGTGAGTCTAAGTGAGTGAGTCAGGTGAGTCTAAGTGAGTGAGTCAGGTGAGTCCCACCTGACAGAGTGAGTCTAAGTGAGTGAGTCAGGTGAGTCTAAGTAAGAGTGAGTCTAAGTGAGTCTCACCTGACAGAGTGAGTCTAAGTGAGTGAGTCAGGTGAGTCTAAGTGAGTGAGTCAGGTGAGTCCCACCTGACTCACTCACCTGAGTTTCATTCCCAGCCGTGGCTAACCTCAGTGGGGAGTGGTATCTGAGTCAGTTCTGTGCACTAGCTTCACACAGTGGTGATGTATGGTCAGATAAGCCCCAGGACCCAACTGGCATGAGGCACCCGTCATTGAGCAGTGGATTGACAGCACTGTGCATGTGCATGTGGGTCTGGAATGCTATTGCCAATAAACTTCAACTTGAATCACTACCTATGAGATCGTCACTCAACACTGCTCTAGAGGAGTTGTACACCCCTAGCTGCCACTGCTATTCAGTGGCCGAAAATATGCCTCTAGATTTTGGTGTTATAATTTATTTACGTAGTTTATTGTTAAAAATTCGGTCACAGTCCCTTATAATCACTGTTACATTGCATTTATGGCTTTTATTTTGGTGATTTCGAAAACGTTTATTTTTTTGTTTTTGGCCATGTTTTTGCTTGTTGTAGTACGGAGTTAGACTGATGGCCTTAATCTTAGTTGTCTTGTGGTTGTTGTTGTTGTTATTTTGACTTGCATCCCACTGGGATTGTTGCACACAGCGTTGGTGTACGGTACGGTGCTATTTCAGGAATATTTTTATTGTTTTTTTCCTGGATTTTCTGTTTGCACAGTCACACACAAAGTAATCACTTTAAGATGTTTTCTTGTTCATGTTTTTTGTTTGTTGAGGTTGCACCCGATTCAAGAGCCGAATGGCTCACAGGGCTATACCAAATAAATAAACTATGATAACTATGAAACTATGACAGGGTGAGTCTAAGTGAGTGAGTCAGGTGAGTCCCACCTGACAGAGTGAGTCTAAGTGAGTGAGTCAGGTGAGTCTAAGTGAGTGTGAGTCTGTGTGAGTCAGGTGAGTCTAAGTGAGTGAGTCAGGTGAGTCAGGTGAGTCTCACCTGACAGAGTGAGTCTAAGTGAGTGCGTCAGGTGAGTCTAAGTAAGAGTGAGTCAGGTGAGTCTCACCTGACAGAGTGAGTCTAAGTAAGAGTGAGTCTAAGTGTGTCTCACCTGACAGTGTGAGTCTAAGTGAGGCTCACCTGACAGGGTGAGTCAGGTGAGTCTAAGTGAGTCTAAGTGAGTGTGAGTCAGAGTGAGTCTAAGTAAGTCTGAGTGAGTCAGGGTGAGTCTAAGTGTGAGTCAGGGTCACACCTGACAGGGTGAGTCTACGTGAGTCTAAGTGAGTGAGTGAGAGTGAGTCTAAGTGAGTGAGTCAAGGTGAGTCAGGTGAGTCTAAGTGAGTCTCACCTGACAGGGTGAGTCAGGTGAGTCTAAGTGAGTCTCACCTGACAGGGTGAGTCAGGTGAGACAGAGTGAGTGAGTCAAGGTGAGTCTAGTTAAGTGTGAGTCAGGCGCTCACCTGACAGGGTGAGTCAGGTGAGTCAGGTGAGTCTAAGTAAGAGTGAGTCAGGGCCTCACCTGACAGGGTGAGTCAGGTGAGTCTGAGTCAAGGTGAGTCAAGGTGAGTCAGGTGAGTCTCACCTGACAGGGTGAGTCAGGTGAGTCTAAGTGAGTCAGGTGAGTCTAAGTGGGTCTCACCTGACAGGGTGAGTCTACGTGAGTCTAAGTGAGTGAGTGAGAGTGAGTCTAAGTGAGTGAGTCAAGGTGAGTCAGGTGAGTCTAAGTGGGTCTCACCTGACAGGGTGAGTCAGGTGAGTCAGGTGAGTCTAAGTGAGTGTGAGTCAGGTGAGTCTAAGTGGGTCTCACCTGACAGGGTGAGTCAGGTGAGTCTGAGTCAAGGTGAGTCAAGGTGAGTCAGGTGAGTCTCACCTGACAGGGTGAGTCAGGTGAGTCTAAGTGAGTCAGGTGAGTCTAAGTGGGTCTCACCTGACAGGGTGAGTCAGGTGAGTCAGGTGAGTCTAAGTGAGTGTGAGTCAGGTGAGTCAGGTGAGTCTAAGTGAGTCTAAGTGAGTCTAAGTGAGTGAGTCAGGTGAGTCTAAGTGAGTGTGAGTCAGGTGAGTCTAAGTGAGTCAGGTGAGTCTAAGTAAGAGTGAGTCAGGGTCTCACCTGACAGGGTGAGTCTAAGTAAGTGTGAGTCTAAGTGAGTGAGTCAGGTGAGTCTAAGTAAGTGAGTCTACGTAAGAGTGAGTCTAAGTGAGTCAGGTGAGTCTTAGTGAGTGTGAGTCAGGTGAGTCTAAGTGAGTGAGTCTGGTGAGTCAGGTGAGTCCCACCTGACAGAGTGAGTCTAAGTGAGTGAGTCAGGTGAGTCTAAGTAAGAGTGAGTCTAAGTGAGTCTCACCTGACAGGGTGAGTCTAAGTGAGTCTCACCTGATAGGGTGAGTCTAAGTGAGTGAGTCAGGTGAGTCTCACCTGACAGGGTGAGTCTAAGTGAGTGAGTCAGGTGAGTCTAAGTGAGTGTGAGTCAGGTGAGTCAGGTGAGTCTAAGTGAGTCAGGTGAGTCTAAGTAAGAGTGAGTCAGGGTCTCACCTGACAGGGTGAGTCTAAGTAAGTGTGAGTCTAAGTGAGTGAGTCAGGTGAGTCTAAGTGAGTCAGGTGAGTCTTAGTGAGTGTGAGTCTGTGTGAGTCAGGTGAGTCTAAGTGAGTGAGTCAGGTGAGTCAGGTGAGTCAGGTGAGTCCCACCTGACAGAGTGAGTCTAAGTGAGTGAGTCAGGTGAGTCTAAGTAAGAGTGAGTCTAAGTGAGTCTCACCTGACAGGGTGAGTCTAAGTGAGTCTCACCTGACAGAGTGAGTCTAAGTGAGTGAGTCAGGTGAGTCTAAGTAAGAGTGAGTCTAAGTGAGTCTCACCTGACAGGGTGAGTCTAAGTGAGTCTAAGTGAGTGAGTCAGGTGAGTCCCACCTGACAGAGTGAGTCTAAGTGAGTGAGTCAGGTGAGTCTAAGTGAGTGAGTCAGGTGAGTCCCACCTGACTCACTCACCTGAGTTTCATTCCCAGCCGTGGCTAACCTCAGTGGGGAGTGGTATCTGAGTCAGTTCTGTGCACTAGCTTCACACAGTGGTGATGTATGGTCAGATAAGCCCCAGGACCCAACTGGCATGAGGCACCCGTCATTGAGCAGTGGATTGACTGTACATGTGCATGTGGGTCTGGAATGCTATTGCCAATAAACTTCAACTTGAATCACTACCTATGAGATCGTCACTCAACACTGCTCTAGAGGAGTTGTACACCCCTAGCTGCCACTGCTATTCAGTGGCCTAAAATATGCCTCTAGATTTTGGTGTTATAATTTATTTACGTAGTTTATTGTTAAAAATTCGGTCACAGTCCCTTATGATCACTGTTACATTGCATTTATGGCTTTTATTTTGGTGACTTCGAAAACGTTTATTTTTTTGTTTTTGGCCATGTTTTTGTTTGTTGTAGTACGGAGTTAGACTGATGGCCTTAATCTTAGTTGTCTTGTGGTTGTTGTTGTTGTTATTTTGACTTGCATCCCACTGGGATTTTTGCACACAGCATTGGTGTACGGTACGGTGCTATTTCAGGAATATTTTTATTGTTTTTTTCCTGGATTTTCTGTTTGCACACAAAGTAATCACTTTAAGATGTTTCCTTGTTCATGTTTTTTGTTTGTTGAGGTTGCACCCGATTCAAGAGCCGAATGGCTCACAGGGCTATACCAAATAAATAAACTATGATAACTATGAAACTATGACAGGGTGAGTCTAAGTGAGTGAGTCAGGTGAGTCCCACCTGACAGAGTGAGTCTAAGTGAGTGAGTCAGGTGAGTCTAAGTGAGTGTGAGTCTGTGTGAGTCAGGTGAGTCTAAGTGAGTGAGTCAGGTGAGTCAGGTGAGTCTCACCTGACAGAGTGAGTCTAAGTGAGTGCGTCAGGTGAGTCTAAGTAAGAGTGAGTCAGGTGAGTCTCACCTGACAGAGTGAGTCTAAGTAAGAGTGAGTCTAAGTGTGTCTCACCTGACAGTGTGAGTCTAAGTGAGTCTCACCTGACAGAGTGAGTCAGGTGAGTCTAAGTGAGTCTAAGTGAGTGTGAGTCAGAGTGAGTCTAAGTAAGTCTGAGTGAGTCAGGGTGAGTCTAAGTGTGAGTCAGGGTCACACCTGACAGGGTGAGTCTACGTGAGTCTAAGTGAGTGAGTGAGAGTGAGTCTAAGTGAGTGAGTCAAGGTGAGTCAGGTGAGTCTAAGTGAGTCTCACCTGACAGGGTGAGTCAGGTGAGTCTAAGTGAGTCTAAGTGAGTGTGAGTCAGAGTGAGTCTAAGTAAGTCTGAGTGAGTCAGGGTGAGTCTAAGTGTGAGTCAGGGTCACACCTGACAGGGTGAGTCTACGTGAGTCTAAGTGAGTGAGTGAGAGTGAGTCTAAGTGAGTGAGTCAAGGTGAGTCAGGTGAGTCTAAGTGAGTCTCACCTGACAGGGTGAGTCAGGTGAGTCTAAGTGAGTCTCACCTGACAGGGTGAGTCAGGTGAGACAGAGTGAGTGAGTCAAGGTGAGTCTAGTTAAGTGTGAGTCAGGCGCTCACCTGACAGGGTGAGTCAGGTGAGTCAGGTGAGTCTAAGTAAGAGTGAGTCAGGGCCTCACCTGACAGGGTGAGTCAGGTGAGTCTGAGTCAAGGTGAGTCAAGGTGAGTCAGGTGAGTCTCACCTGACAGGGTGAGTCAGGTGAGTCTAAGTGAGTCAGGTGAGTCTAAGTGGGTCTCACCTGACAGGGTGAGTCTACGTGAGTCTAAGTGAGTGAGTGAGAGTGAGTCTAAGTGAGTGAGTCAAGGTGAGTCAGGTGAGTCTAAGTGGGTCTCACCTGACAGGGTGAGTCAGGTGAGTCAGGTGAGTCTAAGTGAGTGTGAGTCAGGTGAGTCTAAGTGGGTCTCACCTGACAGGGTGAGTCAGGTGAGTCTGAGTCAAGGTGAGTCAAGGTGAGTCAGGTGAGTCTCACCTGACAGGGTGAGTCAGGTGAGTCTAAGTGAGTCAGGTGAGTCTAAGTGGGTCTCACCTGACAGGGTGAGTCAGGTGAGTCAGGTGAGTCTAAGTGAGTGTGAGTCAGGTGAGTCAGGTGAGTCTAAGTGAGTCTAAGTGAGTCTAAGTGAGTGAGTCAGGTGAGTCTAAGTGAGTGTGAGTCAGGTGAGTCTAAGTGAGTCAGGTGAGTCTAAGTAAGAGTGAGTCAGGGTCTCACCTGACAGGGTGAGTCTAAGTAAGTGTGAGTCTAAGTGAGTGAGTCAGGTGAGTCTAAGTAAGTGAGTCTACGTAAGAGTGAGTCTAAGTGAGTCAGGTGAGTCTTAGTGAGTGTGAGTCTGTGTGAGTCAGGTGAGTCTAAGTGAGTGAGTCTGGTGAGTCAGGTGAGTCCCACCTGACAGAGTGAGTCTAAGTGAGTGAGTCAGGTGAGTCTAAGTAAGAGTGAGTCTAAGTGAGTCTCACCTGACAGGGTGAGTCTAAGTGAGTCTCACCTGATAGGGTGAGTCTAAGTGAGTGAGTCAGGTGAGTCTAAGTGAGTGAGTCAGGTGAGTCTAAGTGAGTGTGAGTCAGGTGAGTCAGGTGAGTCTAAGTGAGTCAGGTGAGTCTAAGTAAGAGTGAGTCAGGGTCTCACCTGACAGGGTGAGTCTAAGTAAGTGTGAGTCTAAGTGAGTGAGTCAGGTGAGTCTAAGTGAGTCAGGTGAGTCTTAGTGAGTGTGAGTCTGTGTGAGTCAGGTGAGTCTAAGTGAGTGAGTCAGGTGAGTCAGGTGAGTCAGGTGAGTCCCACCTGACAGAGTGAGTCTAAGTGAGTGAGTCAGGTGAGTCTAAGTAAGAGTGAGTCTAAGTGAGTCTCACCTGACAGGGTGAGTCTAAGTGAGTCTCACCTGACAGAGTGAGTCTAAGTGAGTGAGTCAGGTGAGTCTAAGTAAGAGTGAGTCTAAGTGAGTCTCACCTGACAGGGTGAGTCTAAGTGAGTCTAAGTGAGTGAGTCAGGTGAGTGTCACCTGACAGAGTGAGTCTAAGTGAGTGAGTCAGGTGAGCCTAAGTGAGTGAGTCAGGTGAGTCTAAGTGAGTGAGTCAGGTGAGTCTCACCTGACAGGGTGAGTCTAAGTGAGTCTAAGTGAGTGAGTCAGGTGAGTCCCACCTGACTCACTCACCTGAGTTTCAATCCCAGCCGTGGCTAACCTCAGTGGGGAGTGGTATCTGAGTCAGTTCTGTGCACTAGCTTCACACAGTGGTGATGTATGGTCAGATAAGCCCCAGGACCCAACTGGCATGAGGCACCCGTCATTGAGCAGTGGATTGACTGTACATGTGCATGTGGGTCTGGAATGCTATTGCCAATAAACTTCAACTTGAATCACTACCTATGAGATCGTCACTCAACACTGCTCTAGAGGAGTTGTACACCCCTAGCTGCCACTGCTATTCAGTGGCCGAAAATATGCCTCTAGATTTTGGTGTTATAATTTATTTACGTAGTTTATTGTTAAAAAATTCGGTCACAGTCCCTTATGATCACTGTTACATTGCATTTATGGCTTTTATTTTGGTGATTTCGAAAACGTTTATTTTTTGTTTTTGGCCATGTTTTTGTTTGTTGTAGTACGGAGTTAGACTGATGGCCTTAATCTTAGTTGTCTTGTGGTTGTTGTTGTTGTTATTTTACTTGCATCCCACTGGGATTTTTGCACACAGCATTGGTGTACGGTACGGTGCTATTTCAGGGATATTTTTATTGTTTTTTTCCTGGATTTTCTGTTTGCACACAAAGTAATCACTTTAAGATGTTTTCTTGTTCATGTTTTTTGTTTGTTGAGGATGCACCCGATTCAAGAGGCGAATGGCTCACAGGGCTATACCAAATAAATAAACTATGATAACTATGACACTATGCCAGGGTGAGTCTAAGTGAGTGAGTCAGGTGAGTCTCACCTGACAGAGTGAGTCTAAGTGAGTGAGTCAGGTGAGTCTAAGTGAGTGTGAGTCTGTGTGAGTCAGGTGAGTCTAAGTGAGTGAGTCAGGTGAGTCAGGTGAGTCTCACCTGACAGAGTGAGTCTAAGTGAGTGCGTCAGGTGAGTCTAAGTAAGAGTGAGTCAGGTGAGTCTCACCTGACAGAGTGAGTCTAAGTAAGAGTGAGTCTAAGTGTGTCTCACCTGACAGGGTGAGTCTAAGTGAGGCTCACCTGACAGGGTGAGTCAGGTGAGTCTAAGTGAGTCTAAGTGAGTGTGAGTCAGGTGAGTCAGGTGAGTCTAAGTGAGTCTAAGTGAGTCTAAGTGAGTGAGTCAGGTGAGTCTAAGTGAGTGTGAGTCAGGTGAGTCTAAGTGAGTCAGGTGAGTCTAAGTAAGAGTGAGTCAGGGTCTCACCTGACAGGGTGAGTCTAAGTAAGTGTGAGTCTAAGTGAGTGAGTCAGGTGAGTCTAAGTAAGTGAGTCTACGTAAGAGTGAGTCTAAGTGAGTCAGGTGAGTCTTAGTGAGTGTGAGTCTGTGTGAGTCAGGTGAGTCTAAGTGAGTGAGTCTGGTGAGTCAGGTGAGTCAGGTGAGTCCCACCTGACAGAGTGAGTCTAAGTGAGTGAGTCAGGTGAGTCTAAGTAAGAGTGAGTCTAAGTGAGTCTCACCTGACAGGGTGAGTCTAAGTGAGTCTCACCTGATAGGGTGAGTCTAAGTGAGTGAGTCAGGTGAGTCTCACCTGACAGGGTGAGTCTAAGTGAGTGAGTCAGGTGAGTCTAAGTGAGTGAGTCAGGTGAGTCTAAGTGAGTGTGAGTCAGGTGAGTCTAAGTGAGTCAGGTGAGTCTAAGTAAGAGTGAGTCAGGGTCTCACCTGACAGGGTGAGTCTAAGTAAGTGTGAGTCTAAGTGAGTGAGTCAGGTGAGTCTAAGTAAGTGAGTCTACGTAAGAGTGAGTCTAAGTGAGTCAGGTGAGTCTTAGTGAGTGTGAGTCTGTGTGAGTCAGGTGAGTCTAAGTGAGTGAGTCTGGTGAGTCAGGTGAGTCCCACCTGACAGAGTGAGTCTAAGTGAGTGAGTCAGGTGAGTCTAAGTAAGAGTGAGTCTAAGTGAGTCTCACCTGACAGGGTGAGTCTAAGTGAGTGAGTCAGGTGAGTCTAAGTGAGTGAGTCAGGTGAGTCTAAGTGAGTGTGAGTCAGGTGAGTCTAAGTGAGTCAGGTGAGTCTAAGTAAGAGTGAGTCAGGGTCTCACCTGACAGGGTGAGTCTAAGTAAGTGTGAGTCTAAGTGAGTGAGTCAGGTGAGTCTAAGTGAGTCAGGTGAGTCTTAGTGAGTGTGAGTCTGTGTGAGTCAGGTGAGTCTAAGTGAGTGAGTCAGGTGAGTCAGGTGAGTCAGGTGAGTCCCACCTGACAGAGTGAGTCTAAGTGAGTGAGTCAGGTGAGTCTAAGTAAGAGTGAGTCTAAGTGAGTCTCACCTGACAGGGTGAGTCTAAGTGAGTCTCACCTGACAGAGTGAGTCTAAGTGAGTGAGTCAGGTGAGTCTAAGTAAGAGTGAGTCTAAGTGAGTCTCACCTGACAGGGTGAGTCTAAGTGAGTCTAAGTGAGTGAGTCAGGTGAGTGTCACCTGACAGAGTGAGTCTAAGTGAGTGAGTCAGGTGAGTCTAAGTGAGTGAGTCAGGTGAGTCCCACCTGACTCACTCACCTGAGTTTCAATCCCAGCCGTGGCTAACCTCAGTGGGGAGTGGTATCTGAGTCAGTTCTGTGCACTAGCTTCACACAGTGGTGATGTATGGTCAGATAAGCCCCAGGACCCAACTGGCATGAGGCACCCGTCATTGAGCAGTGGATTGACTGTACATGTGCATGTGGGTCTGGAATGCTATTGCCAATAAACTTCAACTTGAATCACTACCTATGAGATCGTCACTCAACACTGCTCTAGAGGAGTTGTACACCCCTAGCTGCCACTGCTATTCAGTGGCCGAAAATATGGCTCTAGATTTTGGTGTTATAATTTATTTACGCAGTTTATTGTTAAAAATTCGGTCACAGTCCCTTATGATCACTGTTACATTGCATTTATGGCTTTTATTTTGGTGACTTCGAAAACGTTTATTTTTTTGTTTTTGGCCATGTTTTTGCTTATTGTAGTACGGAGTTAGACTGATGGCCTTAATCTTAGTTGTCTTGTGGTTGTTGTTGTTGTTATTTTGACTTGCATCCCACTGGGATTGTTGCACACAGCGTTGGTGTACGGTACGGTGCTATTTCAGGGATATTTTTATTGTTTTTTTCCTGGATTTTCTGTTTGCACAGTCACACACAAAGTAATCACTTTAAGATGTTTTCTTGTTCATGTTTTTTGTTTGTTGAGGTTGCACCCGATTCAAGAGCCGAATGGCTCACAGGGCTATACCAAATAAATAAACTATGATAACTATGAAACTATGACAGGGTGAGTCTAAGTGAGTGAGTCAGGTGAGTCTCACCTGACAGAGTGAGTCTAAGTGAGTGAGTCAGGTGAGTCTAAGTGAGTGTGAGTCTGTGTGAGTCAGGTGAGTCTAAGTGAGTGAGTCAGGTGAGTCAGGTGAGTCTCACCTGACAGAGTGAGTCTAAGTGAGTGCGTCAGGTGAGTCTAAGTAAGAGTGAGTCAGGTGAGTCTCACCTGACAGAGTGAGTCTAAGTAAGAGTGAGTCTAAGTGTGTCTCACCTGACAGGGTGAGTCTAAGTGAGTGAGTCTAAGTGAGTCTCACCTGACAGGGTGAGTCTAAGTAAGAGTGAGTCTAAGTGAGTCTCACCTGACAGGGTGAGTCTAAGTGAGCCTCACCTGACAGGGTGAGTCTAAGTGAGTGAGTCAGGTGAGTCTGTGTGAGTCTATGTGAGCCTCACCTGACAGGGTGAGTCAGGTGAGTCTCACCTGACAGAGTGAGTCTAAGTGAGTGAGTCAGGTGAGTCTCACCTGACAGAGTGAGTCTAAGTGAGTGAGTCAGGTGAGTCTCACCTGACAGAGTGAGTCTAAGTGAGTGAGTCAGGTGAGTCTCACCTGACAGAGTGAGTCTAAGTGAGTGAGTCAGGTGAGTCTAAGTAAGTGTGAGTCTAAGTGAGTCTCACCTGACAGAGTGAGTCTAAGTGAGTCTATGTGAGTCTCACCTGACAGGGTGAGTCTAAGTGAGTGAGTCAGGTGAGTGTGTGTGAGTCTAAGTGTGTCTCACCTGACAGGGTGAGTCTAAGTGAGTCTATGTGTGTCTCACCTGGCAGGGTGAGTCTAAGTGAGTCTAAGTGAGTCTCACCTGACAGGGTGAGTCTAAGTAAGAGTGAGTCTGTGTGAGTCTCACCTGACAGGGTGAGTCAGGTGAGTCTATGTGAGTCTAAGTGAGTCTCACCTGACAGGGTGAGTCAGGTGAGTCAGGTGAGTCTGAATGAGTCTCACCTGACAGGGTGAGTCTAAGTGAGCCTCACCTGACAGGGTGAGTCTGAGTGGGTCTGTGTGAGTCTCACCTGACAGGGTGAGTCAGGTGAGTCTGTGTGAGTCTAAGTGAGTCTCACCTGACAGGGTGAGTCTAAGTGACTCACCTGACAGGGTGAGTCTAAGTGAGTCTCACCTGATAGGGTGAGTCTAAGTGAGTCTGTGTGAGTCTCACCTGACAGGGTGAGTCAGGTGAGTCTAAGTGAGTCTGTGTGTGTGAGTCAGGTGAGTCTCACCTGACAGGGTGAGTCAGGTGAGTCTGTGTGTGTGAGTCAGGTGAGTCTCACCTGACAGGGTGAGTCAGGTGAGTCTGAGTGAGTCTGTGTGAGTCTCACCTGACAGGGTGAAGTATTTCTGCGTGGTTCTGGATCCGGAACTCTCCGCAGATTTCTCAAAAGCCCGGCCAAAGAAACTAAAACGGCAACGTTACCATAGTTACCATCGTTACCATAGTTACCATCATCAACATAGTTACCATCGTTACCATCATCAACATAGTTACCATCGTTACCATCATCAACATAGTTACCATCATCAACATAGTTACCATCATCAACATAGTTACTATCGTTACCATCATCAACATAGTTACCATAGTTACCATAGTTACCATCATCAACATAGTTACCATCATCAACATCGTTACCACAGTTACCATCATTACCATCATCAACATAGTTACCATCGTTACCATCATCAACATCGTTACCATCATCAACATAGCTACCATCATCAACATCGTTACCGTAGTTACCATCATCAACATAGTTACCATAGTTACCATCGTTACCATAGTTACCATCATCAACATAGTTACCATCATCAACATCGTTACCATAGTTACCATCATTACCATCATCAACATAGTTACCATCATCAACATTGTTACCACAGTTACCATCGTTACCATCATCAACATAGTTACCATTGTTACCATCATCAACATAGTTACCATCATTACCATCATCAACATTGTTACCATCATCAACATAGTTACCATTGTTACCATCACCAACATCGTTACCATCATCAACATCGTTACCATAATTACCATCGTTACCATCATCAACATAGTTACCATTGTACCCATCATCAACATAGTTACCATTGTTACCATCATCAACATAGTTACCATCATCAACATCGTTACCATAGTTACCATCATCAACATCGTTACCATCATCAGCATCGTTACCATAGTTACCATCATCAACATAGTTACCATCATCAGCATCGATACCATAGTTACCATCATCAACATCGTTACCATAGTTACCATCATCAACATCGTTACCATAGTTACCATCGTGAGTAGTGGTGAGTAGTAATGAGTAGTGGTGAGTAGTAGTGAGTAGTGGTGAGTGGTGGTGAGCAGTGGTGAGTAGTGGTGAGTGGTGGTGAGTAGTGGTGAGTAGTGAGTAGTGGTGAGTAGTGGTGAGTGTTGGTGAGTAGTGGTGAGTAGTGGTGAGTAGTAGTGAGTGGTGGTGAGTAGTGGTGAGTAGTAGTGCATAGTGGTGAGTAGTGGTGAGTAGTGGTGAGTGGTGTTGAGTAGTGGTGAGTGGTGGTGAGTGGTGGTGAGTAGTGGTGAGTAGTGGTGAGTAGTGGTGGTGAGTAGTGGTGAGTGGTGGTGAGTAGTGGTGAGTAGTGGTGAGTGAGTGAGTGGTGAGTAGTGCTGAGTGAGTAGTGGTGAGTAGTGGTGAGTAGTGCTGAGTGAGTAGTGGTGAGTAGTGGTGAGTAGTGGTGAGTGAGTGAGTAGTGGTGAGTAGTGGTGAGTGAGTAGTGGTGAGTAGTGGTGAGTGAGTAGTGGTGAGTAGTGGTGAGTAGTGGTGAGTGAGTGAGTAGTGGTGAGTAGTGGTGAGTGAGTGGTGGTGGTGAGTAGTGGTGAGTAGTGGTGAGTGGTGGTGAGTAGTGGTGAGTGGTGGTGAGTGGTGGTGAGTAGTGGTGAGTGGTGGTGAGTAGTGGTGAGTAGTGGTGAGTGGTGCTGAGTAGTGGTGAGTGGTGGTGAGTAGTGGTGAGTGAGTGAGTAGTGGTGAGTAGTGGTGAGTGAGTGAGTAGTGGTGAGTAGTGGTGAGTGGTGGTGAGTAGTGCTGAGTGAGTGAGTGGTGGTGAGTAGTGGTGAGTAGTGGTGAGTGAGTGAGTGGTGGTGAGTAGTGGTGAGTAGTGGTGAGTGAGTGAGTAGTGGTGAGTGTTGGTGAGTAGTGGTGAGTGTTGGTGAGTGAGTAGTGGTGAGTGGTGGTGAGTAGTGGTGAGTGTTTGTGAGTAGTGGTGAGTAGTGGTGAGTGAGTAGTGGTGAGTAGTGGTGAGTAGTGGTGAGTGTTGGTGAGTAGTGGTGAGTAGTGGTGAGTAGTGGTGAGTGAGTGAGTGGTGGTGAGTAGTGGTGAGTAGTGGTGAGTGTTGGTGAGTAGTGGTGAGTAGTGGTGAGTGTTGGTGAGTAGTGGTGAGTGTTGGTGAGTAGTGGTGAGTAGTGGTGAGTAGTGGTGAGTGAGTGAGTAATGGTGAGTAGTGGTGAGTAGTGGTGAGTAGTGGTGAGTGTTGGTGAGTAGTGGTGAGTGTTGGTGAGTAGTGGTGAGTAGTGGTGAGTAGTGGTGAGTGAGTGAGTAGTGGTGAGTAGTGGTGAGTAGTGGTGAGTAGTGGTGAGTAGTGGTGAGTGAGTAGTGGTGAGTAGTGGTGAGTGAGTAGTGGTGAGTGTTGGTGAGTAGTGGTGAGTAGTGGTGAGTAGTGGTGAGTGAGTGAGTAGTGGTGAGTGTTGGTGAGTAGTGGTGAGTAGTGGTGAGTAGTGGTGAGTGAGTGAGTGTTGGTGAGTGTTGGTGAGTAGTGGTGAGTAGTGGTGAGTGAGTAGTGGTGAGTAGTGGTGAGTAGTGGTGAGCGAGTAGTGGTGAGTAGTGGTGAGTGAGTGGTGGTGAGTAGTGGTGAGTGGTGGTGAGTGGTGGTGAGTAGTGGTGAGTGAGTGAGTGTTGGTGAGTGTTGGTGAGTAGTGGTGAGTAGTGGTGAGTGAGTAGTGGTGAGTAGTGGTGAGTAGTGGTGAGTGAGTAGTGGTGAGTAGTGGTGAGTGAGTGGTGGTGAGTGGTGGTGAGTAGTGGTGAGTGAGTGAGTGTTGGTGAGTGTTGGTGAGTGTTGGTGAGTAGTGGTGAGTAGTGGTGAGTGAGTGAGTAGTGGTGAGTGTTGGTGAGTAGTGGTGAGTAGTGGTGAGTAGTGGTGAGTGAGTAGTGGTGAGTAGTGGTGAGTAGTGGTGAGTGAGTGAGTAGTGGTGAGTAGTGGTGAGTGTTGGTGAGTAGTGGTGAGTGGTGGTGAGTAGTGGTGAGTGAGTAGTGGTGAGTAGTGGTGAGTAGTGGTGAGTGAGTAGTGGTGAGTAGTGGTGAGTGTTGGTGAGTAGTGGTGAGTGTTGGTGAGTAGTGGTGAGTAGTGGTGAGTAGTGGTGAGTAGTGGTGAGTAGTGGTGAGTGTTGGTGAGTAGTGGTGAGTGGTGGTGAGTAGTGGTGAGTAGTGGTGAGTAGTGGTGAGTGAGTAGTGGTGAGTAGTGGTGAGTAGTGGTGAGTAGTGGTGAGTGGTGGTGACTAGTGGTGAGTAGTGGTGAGTAGTGGTGAGTGAGTAGTGGTGAGTAGTGGTGAGTGAGTAGTGGTGAGTAGTGGTGAGTGAGTAGTGGTGAGTAGTGGTGAGTGAGTAGTGGTGAGTGTTGGTGAGTAGTGGTGAGTGGTGGTGAGTAGTGGTGAGTAGTGGTGAGTGTTGGTGAGTAGTGGTGAGTGTTGGTGAGTAGTGGTGAGTAGTGGTGAGTGAGTAGTGGTGAGTAGTGGTGAGTAGTGGTGAGTGTTGGTGAGTAGTGGTGAGTAGTGGTGAGTAGTGGTGAGTGGTGGTGAGTAGTGGTGAGTGGTGGTGAGTAGTGGTGAGTAGTGGTGAGTAGTGGTGAGTGGTGGTGAGTAGTGGTGAGTAGTGGTGAGTGGTGGTGAGTAGTGGTGAGTAGTGGTGAGTAGTGGTGAGTGAGTAGTGGTGAGTAGTGGTGAGTGAGTAGTGGTGAGTGTTGGTGAGTAGTGGTGAGTAGTGGTGGTGAGTAGTGGTGAGTAGTGGTGAGTAGTGGTGAGTGAGTAGTGGTGAGTAGTGGTGAGTAGTGGTGGTGAGTAGTGGTGAGTAGTGGTGGTGAGTGTTGGTGAGTGAGTAGTGGTGAGTAGTGGTGAGTGAGTAGTGGTGAGTAGTGGTGAGTGAGTAGTGGTGAGTAGTGGTGAGTAGTGGTGAGTGAGTAGTGGTGAGTGTTGGTGAGTAGTGGTGGTGAGTAGTGGTGGTGAGTAGTGGTGAGTAGTGGTGAGTAGTGTTGGTGAGTAGTGGTGAGTAGTGGTGAGTAGTGGTGGTGAGTAGTGGTGAGTGTTGGTGAGTGAGTAGTGGTGAGTAGTGGTGAGTGAGTAGTGGTGAGTAGTGGTGAGTGTTGGTGAGTGAGTAGTGGTGAGTAGTGGTGAGTGTTGGTGAGTAGTGGTGAGTGGTGGTGGTGAGTAGTGGTGAGTAGTGGTGGTGAGTAGTGGTGAGTGTTGGTGAGTAGTGGTGGTGAGTAGTGGTGAGTAGTGGTGAGTAGTGGTGAGTGGTGGTGAGTGTTGGTGAGTGAGTAGTGGTGAGTAGTGGTGAGTGTTGGTGAGTGAGTAGTGGTGAGTAGTGGTGAGTGTTGGTGAGTGAGTAGTGGTGAGTAGTGGTGAGTGTTGGTGAGTGAGTAGTGGTGAGTAGTGGTGAGTGTTGGTGAGTAGTGGTGAGTAGTAGTGGTGAGTAGTGGTGAGTGGTGGTGAGTAGTAGTGGTGAGTAGTGGTGAGTGGTGGTGAGTAGTAGTGGTGAGTAGTGGTGGTGAGTGGTGGTGAGTAGTGGTGAGTAGTGGTGAGTGAGTAGTGGTGAGTAGTGGTGAGTGGTGGTGGTGAGTAGTAGTGGTGAGTAGTGGTGAGTAGTGGTGAGTGAGTGTTGGTGAGTAGTGGTGAGTGTTGGTGAGTGGTGGTGAGTGGTGGTGAGTGTTGGTGAGGTGGTGAGTGGTGGTGAGTGGTGGTGAGTAGTGGTGAGTGTTGGTGAGTAGTGGTGAGTGTTGGTGAGTGGTGGTGAGTGGTGGTGAGTGGTGGTGAGTAGTGGTGAGTGTTGGTGAGTGGTGGTGAGTAGTGGTGAGTGTTGGTGAGTGGTGGTGAGTGGTGGTGAGTAGTGGTGAGTGTTGGTGAGTGGTGGTGAGTGGTGGTGAGTGGTGTTGAGTTGTGGTGAGTGGTGGTGAGTGGTGGTGGAGTGGTGGTGAGTGGTGGTGAGTGTTGGTGAGTAGTAGTGGTGAGTAGTGGTGAGTGAGTAGTGGTGAGTGAGTAGTGGTGAGTGAGTGGTGGTGAGTGGTGGTGAGTGTTGGTGAGTAGTGGTGAGTAGTGGTGAGTAGTAGTGGTGAGTAGTGGTGAGTAGTAGTGGTGAGTAGTGGTGAGTAGTGGTGAGTAGTAGTGGTGAGTGTTGGTGAGTGTTGGTGAGTAGTGGTGAGTAGTGGTGAGTGAGTGGTGGTGAGTGTTGGTGAGTAGTGGTGAGTGTTGGTGAGTAGTAGTGGTGAGTAGTGGTGAGTAGTAGTGGTGAGTAGTGGTGAGTGTTGGTGAGTGGTGGTGAGTAGTGGTGGTGAGTGAGTAGTGGTGAGTAGTGGTGAGTAGTGTTGGTGAGTAGTGGTGAGTAGTAGTGGTGAGTAGTAGTGGTGAGTAGTGGTGAGTGGTGGTGAGTGTTGGTGAGTAGTGGTGAGTAGTAGTGGTGAGTAGTGGTGAGTGTTGGTGAGTAGTGGTGAGTAGTGGTGGTGAGTAGTGTTGGTGAGTGTTGGTGAGTGAGTAGTGGTGAGTGTTGGTGAGTGAGTAGTGGTGAGTAGTGGTGAGTGTTGGTGAGTGGTGAGTGAGTAGTGGTGAGTGTTGGTGAGTGGTGGTGAGTAGTGGTGGTGAGTGTTGGTGAGTAGTGGTGGTGAGTAGTGGTGAGTAGTGGTGGTGAGTGTTGGTGAGTAGTGGTGGTGAGTAGTAGTGGTGAGTAGTGGTGAGTAGTAGTGGTGAGTAGTGCTGGTGAGTGTTGGTGAGTAGTAGTGGTGAGTGTTGGTGAGTGTTGGTGAGTGTTGGTGAGTAGTGGTGGTGAGTAGTGGTGGTGAGTGTTGGTGAGTAGTGGTGAGTAGTAGTGGTGAGTGTTGGTGAGTGTTGGTTGAGTAGTGGTGAGTAGGTGGTGAGTAGTGGTGAGTGTTGGTGGTGAGTGTTGGTGAGTAGTGGTGAGTAGTAGTGGGTGAGTGTTGGTGAGTGTTGGTGAGTAGTGGTGAGTGTTGGTGAGTAGTGGTGAGTAGTGTTGGTGAGTGTTGGTGAGTAGTGGTGAGTAGTGTTGGTGAGTGTTGGTGAGTAGTGGTGAGTAGTGGTGAGTGTTGGTGAGTAGTGGTGAGTAGTAGTGGTGAGTGTTGGTGAGTAGTGGTGAGTAGTGGTGAGTAGTGTTGGTGAGTAGTGGTGAGTAGTGGTGAGTAGTGGTGAGTAGTGGTGAGTGTTGGTGAGTAGTGGTGAGTAGTAGTGGTGAGTGTTGGTGAGTAGTGGTGAGTAGTGGTGAGTGTTGGTGAGTGTTGGTGAGTAGTGGTGAGTAGTGGTGAGTAGTGGTGAGTGTTGGTGAGTAGTGGTGAGTAGTAGTGGTGGTGTTGGTGAGTAGTGGTGAGTAGTGGTGAGTGTTGGTGAGTGTTGGTGAGTAGTGGTGGTGAGTGTTGGTGAGTGTTGGTGAGTAGTGGTGGTGAAGTGGTGAGTAGTAGTGGTGAGTAGTGGTGAGTAGTGGTGGGTGGTGAGTAGTGGTGAGTAGTAGTGGTGAGTAGTGGTGAGTGAGTAGTGGTGAGTAGTGGTGAGTAGTGTTGGTGAGTGTTGGTGAGTAGTGGTGAGTAGTGGTGAGTGGTTGGTGAGTGTTGGTGAGTGTTTGGTGAGTGTTGGTGAGTAGTGTTGGTGAGTGTTGGTGAGTAGTAGTGGTGAGTAGTAGTGGTGAGTAGTGGTGAGTGTTGGTGAGTGTTGGTGAGTAGTGGTGAGTAGTGGTGGTGAGTAGTGGTGAGTAGTGGTGGTGAGTAGTGGTGAGTAGTAGTGGTGAGTGTGGTGAGTAGTGTGGTGAGTGTTGGTGAGTAGTGGTGAGTAGTTGGTGAGTAGTGGGGTGAGTAGTGGTGAGTGTTGGTGAGTGTTGGTGAGTGTTGGTGAGTGTGGTGAGTGTTGGTGAGTGAGTTGGTGAGTGTTGGTGAGTGTTGGTGAGTGTTGGTGAGTAGTGGTGAGTGTTGGTGAGTAGTGGTGAGTGTTGGTGAGTAGTAGTGGTGAGTAGTGGTGGTGAGTAGTGGTGAGTGTTGGTGAGTAGTGGTGAGTGTTGGTGAGTGTTGGTGAGTGTTGGTGAGTAGTGGTGAGTAGTGGTGAGTGTTGGTGAGTAGTGGTGAGTAGTGGTGAGTGTTGGTGAGTAGTGGTGAGTGTTGGTGAGTGTTGGTGAGTGTTGGTGAGTGTTGGTGAGTAGTAGTGGTGAGTGTTGGTGAGTGTTGGTGAGTGTTGGTGAGTAGTAGTGGTGAGTGTTGGTGAGTGTTGGTGAGTGTTGGTGAGTGTTGGTGAGTAGTAGTGGTGAGTGTTGGTGAGTGTTGGTGAGTGTTGGTGAGTGTTGGTGAGTAGTAGTGGTGAGTGTTGGTGAGTGTTGGTGAGTGTTGGTGAGTAGTAGTGGTGAGTGTTGGTGAGTGTTGGTGAGTGTTGGTGAGTGTTGGTGAGTAGTAGTGGTGAGTGTTGGTGAGTGTTGGTGAGTGTTGGTGAGTAGTAGTGGTGAGTGTTGGTGAGTGTTGGTGAGTGTTGGTGAGTACTTCTTCTTGTCGCTGGCGTCCCCATGGGGAGGGCAGCCGGTGAGCAGTGTGGAGTCGCCGTGCATTGTGGGAGCCGCCACCACCAGGGGCAGCCGCTGGCACTTCCGGTTCCGAGTCTACACAACAACAACCACCAACAACAACAACCACCAACAACAATCACCAACAACAACCACCAACAACAACAACCACCAACAACAACAACCACCAACAACAATCACCAACAACCACCAACAACAATCACCAACAACCACCAACAACAACAATCACCAACAACAACAATCATCAACAACAATCACCAACAACAACAACCACCAACAACAACAACAACCATCAACAACAATCACCAACAACAACAATCACCAACAACAACCATTAACAACAACAATCAACAACAATAACAACAATCAACAACAATAACAACCACAACAACAATCACCATCAACAACAACCTCACTCACACTCACCCACTCACTCACACCCTGTCACACCCCCTCACACCCCCACTCACTCACACATCCTCACTCTCACACCGTCACACCCCCTCACACTCACCCACTCACCCTGTCACACCCCCTCACACTCTCACACTCACTCACTCACACACCCACTCACACACCTTGTCACACCCCACTCACTCTCACACCCACTCACTCACACTCACACCCTGTCACACCCCACTCACTCACACATCCTCACTCTCACTCACACTCACTCACACACCCTGTCACACCCCCACTCACTCTCACAACCACTCACACACCCTGTCACACCCCCACTCACACACACTCTGTCACACCCCCTCACCCTCACACCCCCACTCACTCACACACCCTGTCACACCCCCTCACCCCCACTCACACACACTCAAACACCCTGTCACACCCTGTCACACACCCACTCACACTCACTCACACACCCTGTCACACCCCCACTCACACACACTCACACACACCCTGTCACACCCCCTCACACTCACACACCGTCACACACCCTGTCACACCCTCTCACACCCCCACTCACTCACACACCCTGTCACACCGTCACACACACACTCACATACACCCTGTGACACCCTGTGACACCCTGTGACACCCCCACTCACACACACTCACACTCACTCACACACCCTGTGACACCCTGTGACACCCTGTGACACCCCCTCACTCACTCACACACCCTGTCACACACACACTCACACACACCCTGTGACACCCCCACTCACACTCACTCACACACTCACACACACCCTGTGACACCCTATGACACCCTGTGACACCCTCACTCACACAACCTGTGACACCCCCACTCACACACACTCACACACACTCTGTGACACCCTGTGACACCCCCTCTCACACTCACTCACACACACTCACACACACCCTGTGACACCCCCTCTCACACTCACTCACACACACACCCTGTGACACCCTGTGAAACCCTGTCACACCCTCACTCACTCACACACCCTGTGACACCCCCACTCACACACACACCCTGTGACACCCCCACTCACACTCACTCACACTCACTCACACACACTCACACACTCCCTGTGACACCCCGTCCCTCGCTCTCGCCCAGCGCCCCCACTCACCGACTTGATGAAGGTGTGCAGGAGGTGTTTGCTGAACTGAGAGAGGAAGCTGGGCTCAGAGAACATGGCCAGCTCCGGCGTGCCCTGCACACAGACACACAGAGGCCCTGCAGACTCCCTGCACCACCACCACCACACTCACACAGAGGCCCTGTAGACTCCCTGCAGCACCACCACCACACTCACTCAGAGGCCCTGTAGACTCCCTGCAGCACCACCACACTCACACAGAGGCCCTGTAGACTCCCTGCAGCACCACCACCACTACCACACTCACACAGAGGCCCTGTAGACTCCCTGCACCACCACCACACTCACACAGAGGCCCTGTAGACTCCCTGCAGCACCACCACCACACTCACACAGAGGCCCTGTAGACTCCCTGCAGCACCACCACCACACTCACACAGAGGCCCTGTAGACTCCCTGCACCACCACCACCACACTCACACAGAGGCCCTGCAGACTCCCTGCACCACCACTCCCACACTCACACAGAGGCCCTGTAGACTCCCTGCAGCACCACAGTCACACAGAGGCCCTGTAGACTCCCTGCAGCACCACCACCACACTCACACAGAGGCCCTGTAGACTCCCTGCACCACCACCACACTCACACAGAGGCCCTGAGACGTAGCCAGAGACAACAGCGAGAGACAACAGTGAGAGACACAGTGAGAGACACAGTGAGAGACAACAGTGAGAGACACAGTGAGACACAGCGAGAGACACAGCGAGAGACAGTGAGACACAGAGAGACAGTGAGACACAGAGAGACACAGAGACACAGTGAGACAGTGAGACACAGAGAGACAACAGCTAGAGACAGGGTTGATACCTCGTGCAGGCAGCAGTAGAGGAAGGGACCCTGCGAGACGAGAGACACAGTGAGACACAACAGAGAGACACAGTGAGACACAGTGAGACACAGTCAGACACAGAGAGACACAGAGACAACACAGAGAGACACAGCTAGAGACAGGGCTGATACCTCGTGCAGGCAGCAGTAGAGGAAGGGACCCTGCGACACGAGAGACACAGAGAGACACAGCTAGAGACACAGAGACACAGAGAGACAGTGAGACAACAGCGAGACAACACAGAGAGACAACAGCGAGAGAGACAGGGTTGATACCTCGTGCAGGCAGCAGTAGAGGAAGGGACCCTGCGACACGAGAGACACATTGAGACACAGTGAGACACAGAGAGACACAGTGAGACACAGAGAGACACAGAGAGAGACACAGTGAGAGAGACAGGGTTGATACCTCGTGCAGGCAGCAGTAGAGGAAGGGACCCTGCGACACGAGACACAGTTAGACACAACAGAGAGACACAGCTAGAGACACAGAGAGACACAGAGACACAGAGAGACAACACAGAGAGACAGGGCTGATACCTCGTGCAGGCAGCAGTAGAGGAAGGGACCCTGCGACACGAGAGACACATAGAGACACAGCTAGAGACACAGAGACACAGAGAGACAGTGAGACAACAGCGAGACAACACAGAGAGACACAGCTAGAGACAGGGTTGATACCTCGTGCAGGCAGCAGTAGAGGAAGGGACCCTGCGAGACGAGAGACACAGTGAGACACAGAGAGACACAGAGACAACACAGAGAGACACAGCGAGAGAGACGGGTTGATACCTCGTGCAGGCAGCAGTAGAGGAAGGGACCCTGCGAGACGAGAGACACAGTGAGACACACAGAGACACAGAGACAACACAGAGAGACAACACAGAGAGACAGGTTGATACCTCGTGCAGGCAGCAGTAGAGGAAGGGACCCTGCGACACGAGAGACACAGAGAGACACAGAGACACAGAGAGACAACAGTGAGACACAGTGAGACACAACACAGAGAGACACAGAGAGACAACACAGAGAGACACAGCTAGAGACAGGGCTGATACCTCGTGCAGGCAGCAGTAGAGGAAGGGACCCTGTGACACGAGAGACACAGAGAGACACAGTGACACAGAGAGACAACACAGAGAGACAACAGCTAGAGACGGGTTGATACCTCGTGCAGGCAGCAGTAGAGGAAGGGACCCTGTGACACGAGAGACACAGAGAGACACAGTGACACAGAGAGACAACACAGAGAGACACAGCTAGAGAGACAGGGTTGATACCTCGTGCAGGCAGCAGTAGAGGAAGGGACCCTGCGACACGAGACACAGAGAGACACAACAGCGAGACACAGAGACACAGAGAGACAGTGACACAGTGAGACACAGAGAGACAACACAGAGAGACACAACAGAGAGACACAGAGACACAGTGAGACAACAGCTAGAGACAGGGCAGATACCTCGTGCAGGCAGCAGTAGAGGAAGGGACCCTGCGAGACGAGAGACACAGTGAGACAGCGAGAGACACAGAGAGACACAGAGAGACACAACAGTGAGACAGTGAGACACAGAGAGACAACAGCGAGAGAGACGGGTTGATACCTCGTGCAGGCAGCAGTAGAGGAAGGGACCCTGCGACACGAGAGACACAGAGAGACAGTGAGACAGTGAGACAACAGCGAGAGACAGTGAGACACAGAGAGACACAACAGAGAGACACAGAGAGACAACACAGAGAGACACAGCTAGAGACAGGGCTGATACCTCGTGCAGGCAGCAGTAGAGGAAGGGACCCTGCGACACGAGAGACACAGAGAGACACAGAGACACAGAGAGACAGAGAGACAACACAGAGAGACAACAGCTATAGACAGGGTTGATACCTCGTGCAGGCAGCAGTAGAGGAAGGGACCCTGCGACACGAGAGACACAGAGAGACACAGTGAGACACAGAGACACAGTGAGACACAGCGAGAGACACAGTGAGACACAGAGAGACACAGAGACAACACAGTGAGACAACACAGAGAGACAGGGTTGATACCTCGTGCAGGCAGCAGTAGAGGAAGGGACCCTGCGAGACGAGAGACACAGTGAGACACAGAGAGACACAGAGAGACACAGAGACACAGAGAGACACAGAGAGACAACAGTGAGACACAGTGAGACACAACACAGAGAGACACAGAGACAACACAGAGAGACACAGCTAGAGACACAGAGAGACACAGAGACAACACAGTGAGACACAGCGAGAGAGACAGGGTTGATACCTCGTGCAGGCAGCAGTAGAGGAAGGGACCCTGCGAGACGAGAGACACAGAGACACAGTGAGACAGTGAGACACAGAGAGACAACACAGAGAGACACAGAGACAACACAGAGAGACAACACAGAGAGACAGGGTTGATACCTCGTGCAGGCAGCAGTAGAGGAAGGGACCCTGCGACACGAGAGACACAGAGAGACACAGCTAGAGACACACACAGAGAGACAGAGAGACACAGCTAGAGACGGGTTGATACCTCGTGCAGGCAGCAGTAGAGGAAGGGACCCTGCGAGACGAGAGACACAGTGAGACACAACAGAGAGACACAGAGAGACAACACAGAGAGACACAGCTAGAGACAGGGTTGATACCTCGTGCAGGCAGCAGTAGAGGAAGGGACCCTGCGAGACGAGAGACACAGTGAGACACAGAGAGACACAGAGACAACACAGAGAGACACAGTGAGCCACAGAGACACAGTGAGACAGTGAGACACAGAGAGACAACACAGAGAGACACAGAGACACAGTGAGACAACACAGAGAGACAGGGCTGATACCTCGTGCAGGCAGCAGTAGAGGAAGGGACCCTGCGAGACGACGCGGCCGGTGCCCACGCACGACGTCACGGCCTCGTGCAGGCTGCACAGCTGCCGCTTGGCCTGCTCCACGCCACGCAGCAGCAGAGACACGTTGCCCCTGCGCGGAGACACGGAGAGAGGCGGGGGGGGGAGACACGGGGAGACACAGTGAGACAGGGGGGGAGACACGGGGAGACACGGGGGAGACACGGGGAGACACGGGGAGACACGGGGAGACACGGGGGAGACACGGGGAGACACGGGGAGACACGGGGAGACACGGTAGGACACGGGGAGACACGCGGGGAGACACGCGGAGACACGGGGAGACACGGGGAGACACGGGGAGACACGCGTGGAGACACGGGGAGACACCGGGAGACAGGGGGGGAGACACGCGGGGAGACACGGTGAGATTCGGTGACACGCGGGGAGACACGCGGGGAGACACGCGGGGAGACACGGTGAGATTCGGTGACACGCGGGGAGACACGCGGGGAGACACGCGGGGAGACACGCTGGGAGACACGCGGGGAGACACGCAGTGAGACACGCAGTGAGACACGGTGAGACACGGAGAGACACGGTGAGACACGGGGAGACACGGGGAGACACGCAGTGAGACACGCAGTGAGACATGGTGAGAGACGGTGAGACACGGTGAGACACGGTGAGATACGGTGAGACACGGTGAGACACGGAGAGACACGGGGAGACACGGGGAGACACGCAGTGAGACACGGTGAGACACGGAGAGACACGGTGAGACACGGTGAGACACGGAGAGACACGGTGAGACACGGAGAGACACGGTGAGACACGGAGAGACACAGTGAGACACGCAGAGGCTCGGTGAGACGCGGTGAGGCACGGAGACATAACGACACGTGGGGAGACACAGGGGGAAGACGTGGGGGGTGGGGGGTGAGGGGGGGAGAGAGACACAGGAGGGGAGAGAGACACAGGTGAGAGACACAGGTGAGAGAGACACAGGTGGTGAGAGAGACACAGGTGAGAGAGGCACAGGTGAGAGAGACACAGGTGGTGAGAGACACAGGTGAGAGAGACAGGTGAGAGAGAGACAGGTGAGAGAGAGACAGGTGAGAGAGAGAGACAGGTGAGAGAGACAGGTGAGAGAGAGACACAGGTGAGAGAGAGACACAGGTGAGAGACACAGGAGATGAGAGAGACACAGGTGAGAGAGACAGGTGAGAGAGAGACACAGGTGGTGAGAGAGACACAGGTGAGAGAGGCACAGGTGAGAGAGACACAGGTGAGAGAGGCACAGGTGAGAGAGACACAGGTGGTGAGAGACACAGGTGAGAGAGACACAGGTGAGAGACACAGGTGAGAGAGACACAGGTGAGAGACACAGGTGAGAGACACAGGTGAGAGAGACACAGGTGAGAGACACAGGTGAGAGAGACACAGGTGGTGAGAGAGACACAGGTGAGAGAGGCACAGGTGAGAGAGACACAGGTGGTGAGAGACACAGGTGAGAGAGACAGGTGAGAGAGAGACACAGGTGAGAGAGACAGGTGAGAGAGAGACAGGTGAGAGAGAGACACAGGTGAGAGAGAGACACAGGTGAGAGACACAGGAGATGAGAGAGACACAGGTGAGAGAGACAGGTGAGAGAGAGACAGGAGGTGAGAGAGACACAGGTGAGAGAGACAGGTGAGAGAGACACAGGTGAGAGAGACACAGGTGAGAGAGAGACACAGGTGAGAGACACAGGTGAGAGACACAGGTGAGAGAGACACAGGTGAGAGACACAGGTGAGAGAGACACAGGTGAGAGAGACACAGGTGAGAGACACAGGTGAGAGAGACACAGGTGGTGAGAGAGACACAGGTGAGAGAGGCACAGGTGAGAGAGACACAGGTGGTGAGAGACACAGGTGAGAGAGACAGGTGAGAGAGAGACACAGGTGAGAGAGACAGGTGAGAGAGAGACACAGGTGAGAGAGAGACACAGGTGAGAGACACAGGAGATGAGAGAGACACAGGTGAGAGAGACAGGTGAGAGAGAGACAGGAGGTGAGAGAGACACAGGTGAGAGAGACAGGTGAGAGAGACAGGTGAGAGAGGCACAGGTGAGAGAGACAGGTGAGAGAGACACAGGTGAGAGAGAGACACAGGTGAGAGACACAGGTGAGAGAGAGACACAGGTGGTGAGAGACACAGGTGAGAGAGACACAGGTGAGAGAGAGACAGGTGAGAGACACAGGTGAGAGACACAGGTGAGAGACACAGGTGAGAGAGACACAGGTGAGAGACACAGGTGAGAGACAGACACAGGTGAGAGAGAGACAGGTGAGAGAGAGACACAGGTGAGAGACACAGGTGAGAGACACAGGTGAGAGACACAGGTGAGAGACACAGGTGAGAGAGACACAGGTGAGAGACACAGGTGAGAGAGAGACACAGGTGGTGAGAGACACAGGTGAGAGACACAGGTGAGAGAGAGACACAGGTGAGAGACACAGGTGAGAGACACAGGTGAGAGAGACACAGGTGAGAGAGACACAGGTGAGAGACACAGGTGAGAGACACAGGTGAGAGAGACACAGGTGAGAGAGACAGGAGGTGAGAGAGACAGGTGAGAGACACACAGGTGAGAGAGAGACAGGTGAGAGAGAGACACAGGTGAGAGACACAGGTGAGAGACACAGGTGAGAGAGACAGGAGGTGAGAGAGAGAGACACAGGTGAGAGAGACAGGTGAGAGAGAGACAGGTGAGAGACACAGGTGAGAGAGAGACACAGGTGAGAGAGAGACACAGGTGAGAGAGAGACACAGGTGAGAGACACAGGTGAGAGAGACAGACACAGGTGCCGTACCTGGAGAGTGAGTGTAGGGCAGCGATGGCTCCCCCCCCTGCCCCTCCCCCAGGGTGTTCGGGGTCGGGGGTCGTGGAGGCCGCGAGAGCGGCGACCGCGAGGGCGACGTCCCCAGCCAGGAAGCGCGAGCGGAAGCCAAACTCGGCGCAGAAAGTCTGCACACGCATGTCCCCCATACTGGCACACACACACACAGCGGAGTGTAGCGGTGCAGTAGTAGTGTAGTAGTGTATAGTGTAGGGTAGTAGTGTATAGTGTAGTGTGTAGTAGTAGTGTATAGTGAAGTAGTGTGTAGTGAAGTAGTGTGTAGTGTAGTAGTGTGTAGTGTAGTAGTGTAGTGTAGTAGTGTATAGTGTAGTAGTAGTGTAGTAGTGTGTAGTGTAGTAGTGTAGTGTAGTAGTGTATAGTGTAGTAGTAGTGTAGTAGTGTAGTAGTGTGTAGTGTAGTAGTGTATAGTGTAGTAGTGGTAGTAGTGTAGTAGTGTAGTGTAGTAGTGTAGTGTAGTAGTGTATAGTGTAGTAGTGGTAGTAGTGTAGAGTAGTAGTGTGTAGTGTAGTAGTGTATAGTGTAGTAGTAGTGTAGTGGTAGTAGTGTAGTAGTGGTAGTAGTGTAGGGTAGTGGTAGTAGTGTAGTGTAGTAGTGATGTAGTAGTGTATAGTGTAGTAGTGGTAGTGTAGGGTAGTGGTAGTAGTGTAGTAGTAGTGTATAGTGCAGTAGTGTGTAGTGTAGTAGTGTAGTGTAGTAGTGTATAGTGTAGTAGTGTGTAGTGTGGTGTAGTAGTGTGTAGTGTAATGTATTAGCGTAGTAGTGTATAGTGTTGTAGTGTATAGTGTAGTAGTGTATAGTGTAGTAGTGTGTAGTGTAGTAGTGTATAGTGTAGTAGTGGTAGTAGTGTAGTAGTGTAGTGTAGTAGTGTATAGTGTAGTAGTGGTAGTAGTGTAGAGTAGTAGTGTGTAGTGTAGTAGTGTATAGTGTAGTGTAGTGTAGTAGTAGTGTAGTAGTGTAGTAGTAGTGTAGTGGTAGTAGTGTAGTAGTGGTAGTAGTGTAGGGTAGTGGTAGTAGTGTAGTGTAGTAGTGATGTAGTAGTGTATAGTGTAGTAGTGGTAGTGTAGGGTAGTGGTAGTAGTGTAGTAGTGTAGTAGTAGTGTATAGTGCAGTAGTGTGTAGTGTAGTAGTGTAGTGTAGTAGTGTATAGTGTAGTAGTGTGTAGTGTGGTGTAGTAGTGTGTAGTGTAATGTATTAGCATAGTAGTGTATAGTGTTGTAGTGTATAGTGTAGTAGTGTATAGTGTAGTAGTGGTAGTAGTGTAGAGTAGTAGTGTGTAGTGTAGTAGTGTGTAGTGTAGTAGTGTATAGTGTAGTGTAGTAGTAGTGTAGTAGTAGTGTAGTAGTAGTGTAGTAGTAGTGTAGTAGTAGTGTAGTGGTAGTAGTGTAGTAGTGGTAGTGTAGGGTAGTGGTAGTAGTGTAGTAGTAGTGTATAGTGCAGTAGTGTGTAGTGTAGTAGTGTAGTGTAGTAGTGTATAGTGTAGTAGTGTGTAGTGTGGTGTAGTAGTGTGTAGTGTAATGTATTAGCGTAGTAGTGTATAGTGTTGTAGTGTATAGTGTAGTAGTGTAGTAGTGTGTAGTGTAGTAGTGTATAGTGTAGTAGTGTATAGTGTAGTAGTGTATAGTGTAGTGTAGTAGTGTATAGTGTAGTAGTGCATAGTGTAGTGTATAGTGTAGTAGTGTGTAGTGTAGTAGTGTATAGTGTAGTATTGTAGTGTAGTAGTGTATAGTGTAGTAGTGTATAGTATAGTGTGTAGTGTAGTATTGTAGTGTAGTAGTGTATAGTGTAGTAGTGTATAGTGTAGTAGTGTATAGTATAGTGTAGTAGTGTATAGTGTAGTAGTGTGTAGTGTAGTGTAGTAGTGTATAGTGTAGTAGTGTATAGTGTAGTGTAGTAGTGTATAGTGTAGTAGTGTATAGTGTAGTGTATAGTGTAGTAGTGTGTAGTGTAGTAGTGTATAGTGTAGTATTGTAGTGTAGTAGTGTAGAGTGTAGTGTAGTAGTGTATAGTGTAGTAGTGTGTAGTGTAGTAGTGTATAGTGTAGTAGTGTATAGTATAGTGTAGTAGTGTATAGTGTAGTAGTATATAGTGTAGTAGTATATAGTGTAGTAGTGTATAGTGTAGTAATGTGTAGTGTAGTAGTGTATAGTGTAGTAGTGTATAGTGTAGTAGTGTGTAGTGTAGTAGTGTAGTGTAGTAGTGTATAGTGTAGTAGTGTATAGTGTAGTAGTGTATAGTGTAGTAGTGTATAGTGTAGTAGTGTATAGTGTAGTAGTGTTTAGTGTAGTGTATAGTGTAGTAGTGTATAGTGTAGTAGTGTATAGTGTACCAGTGTATAGTGTAGTAGTGTATAGTGTAGTAGTGTATAGTATAGTGTAGTAGTGTATAGTATAGTGTAGTAGTGTATAGTGTAGTAGTGTGTAGTGTAGTAGTGCATAGTGTAGTAGTGTGTAGTGTAGTAGTGTGTAGTGTAGTGTAGTAGTGTGTAGTGTAGTAGTGTATAGTGTAGTAGTGTGTAGTGTAGTAGTGTATAGTATAGTGTAGTAGTGTATAGTGTAGTAGTGTGTAGTGTAGTAGTGTATAGTGTAGTAGTGTATAGTGTAGTAGTGTATAGTGTAGTAGTGTATAGTGTAGTAGTGTATAGTGTAGTAGTGTTTAGTGTAGTGTATAGTGTAGTAGTGTATAGTGTAGTAGTGTATAGTGTACCAGTGTATAGTGTAGTAGTGTATAGTGTAGTAGTGTATAGTATAGTGTAGTAGTGTATAGTGTAGTAGTGTGTAGTGTAGTAGTGCATAGTGTAGTAGTGTGTAGTGTAGTAGTGTGTAGTGTAGTGTAGTAGTGTGTAGTGTAGTAGTGTATAGTGTAGTAGTGTGTAGTGTAGTAGTGTATAGTATAGTGTAGTAGTGTATAGTGTAGTAGTGTATAGTGTAGTAGTGTGTAGTGTAGTGTAGTAGTGTATAGTGTAGTAGTGTATAGTATAGTGTAGTAGTGTATAGAGTAGTAGTATATAGTGTAGTAGTATATAGTGTAGTAGTGTATAGTGTAGTAGTGTGTAGTGTAGTAGTGTATAGTGTAGTAGTGTATAGAGTAGTAGTGTATAGTGTAGTGTATAGTGTAGTAGTGTATAGTGTGTAGTGTAGTAGTGTGTAGTGTAGTAGTGTATAGAGTAGTAGTGTATAGTGTAGTAGTGTATAGTGTAGTAGTGTATAGTGTAGTAGTGTATAGTGTAGTAGTGTGTAGTGTAGTAGTGTATAGTGTGTAGTGTAGTAGTGTATAGAGTAGTAGTGTATAGTGTAGTGTATTAGCGTAGCTACCCAAACTTGGTGGCCGACTCATCGATGGCAGCCAGGAGGTTCTCCTTCAGCTTCACGTCCATGCACTGGAACTTCTGCTTCACCTGCTTCAGTGGCAGACTGGGGGCACACACACACACACATTACATACATACACACTACTACACACACACACTACATACATACACTCCACACACAAGACATACATACACACACAGTACGTACATACACTACACACTACTACACACACACACACACATTACATACATACACTACACATACACACTACTACACACACACACACTACATACATACACTACACACTACTACACACACACACACACATTACATACATACACTACACACTACTACACACACACACTACATACATACACTCCACACACAAGACATACATACACACACACACAGTACATACATACACTACACACTACTACACACATTACATACATACATACACACACACACTACTACACACACACACACATTACATACATACACATACACACTACTACACACACACACTACATACATACACTCCACACACACACTACTACACACACACACTACATACATACACTACACACACACACTACTACACACACACACTACATACATACACTACACACACACACTACTACACACACACACTACATACATACACTACACACACACACTACTACACACACACACTACATACATACACTACACATACACACTACTACACACACACACACTACATACATACACTACACACACACACTACATACATACACTCCACACACAAGACATACACACACACACACAGTACGTACGCACACATTACGTAGACACACTTCACATACACCACACATACACACTACATACATACACTCCACACACACACACACACATTACATACATACACTACACACACACACTACATACATACACTACACACTACTACACACACACACACATTACATACATACACATACACACTACTACACACACACACTACATACATACACTCCACACACAAGACATACATACACACACACAGTACATACATACACTACACACTACTACACACACACACTACATACATACACTACACACTACTACACACACACACACATTACATACATACACATACACACTACTACACACACACACTACATACATACACTCCACACACAAGACATACATACACACACACAGTACATACATACACTACACACTACTACACACACACACTACATACATACACTACACACTACTACACACACACACACATTACATACATACACATACACACTACTACACACACACACTACATACACACACTCCACACACAAGACATACATACACACACACAGTACGTACATACACTACACACTACTACACACACACACACTACATACATACACTCCACACACAAGACATACATACACACACACACATTACATACATACACTACACACTACTACACACACACACTACATACATACACTCCACACACAAGACATACATACACACACACACACACACATTACATACATACACTACACACTACTACACACACACACTACATACATACACTCCACACACAAGACATACATACACACACACACACAGTACGTACGCACACATTACGTAGACACACTTCACATACACCACACATACACACTACATACATACACTCCACACACACACGACATACATACACTACGCACACACACACACACATTACATACATACACATACACACTACTACACACACACACTACATACATACACTCCACACACAAGACATACATACACACACACACAGTACATACATACACTACACACTACTACACACACACACTACATACATACACTACACACTACTACACACACACACACATTACATACATACACATACACACTACTACACACACACACTACATACATACACTCCACACACAAGACATACATACACACACACAGTACGTACATACACTACACACTACTACACACACACACTACATACATACACTCCACACACAAGACATACACACACACAGTACGTACGCACACATTACGTATATACACTTCACATACACTACACACACACTACATACATACACTCCACACACACACGACATACATACACTACGCACACACACACACAGTACGCACGCACACATTACGTACATACACTACACACACACGCGCACACACACAGTATGTACACACACATTACGTACATACACTACGCACACGACATACACACACTACGCACACTCACATTACGTACACAGTACGTACACACACACTCCATACATACGCTGCACATACACTACACACACACACTACGTACACACACAGGCAGTACGCACACATTACGTACATACACTACACATACACACTACATACATATACTACACATACACACGACATACATACACTACGCACATTATGTACACACACACACTACATACATACACTACACACATACACTACACACACACACAGTACGTACACACAAAGTACGTACACGTACAGTACGTACACGCACAGTACGTACACACACACTACATACATATGCTACACATACACTACACACACAGTGCGTACACACACAGTACGTACGCACACATTACGTACATACACTACACATACACAGTACGTACACACTCCACACACACACGACATACCTACACTACGCACATTACGTACACACACACACAATATACATACACTACACACACACTATGTACACATACAGTATGTACTCACACATACATATACTATACACACTACGTACGTACCTACACACACACACACTACCTACCGGAACCGGTCATAAGCACGCTGCCCAGGTATGGGAAACTCTCCACAATCTCCAAAACTACCCCATTACCAATTGGAAGTTGTGGGAGTGGAGTGTCTGTTGGCACAAAATACCCAGGCAGGTGCTTAGTTTTGGTGGGGCTGATGGTAAGGCCCCACCTCTTAGTGGCACGCTCCAGTCTCAGCAGCAGCGCCTCCAACTCCTCCTCTGAGTGAGCAGCAATCACCAGTTCATCGGCATACTTAAAATGGTTGACCAATAGGGAACCATCTCTTGACCACATCCGGGCATCGATCAGCCTCCCATTGTATCTATACCAGATGGAAATTCCTCCGGTACGGCCATGCAAAGCTTCTAGAACCACGTGGTCAAAGATGATGTTCAATAATGTGGGAGCCAGAGGGCATCCCTGTCGCACCCCAAGGTGAACCGGGAATGGCTCCAACTCCCGGCCACGTAGTTTTACCCGGGGCCCGCTCACCATCATGAAGGTCCTTAATGATCGTGAGCAGAGTCAGGGACTCCGAAAGAACAAAGAACAACCCAGAGCCCAGGCCTACTGATGGTATCATAGGCCTTGACCAGGTCAATAAAGCAGAGATGTAGGTCTTGTTGGAATTCCCTACACCTCTGCTGTAGCAGACGGACAGAAAATATGGCATCTGTGCAGGACCGCCCTTTCCTGAAACCGCATTGGGGCTCCGCAAGCCTCTCCTCAGCGTGCCTGTAAAGGCGATTTTGAATAATCCTTGCCAGGATCTTTCCCGGCACATTGAGGAGTGAGATGCCCCTGTAGTTGTTACAGTCTGTGCGGTCCCCCTTCTTAAAGAGGGGGACCACCAGGGCATCCGTACAATCCTGCGGCACCCATTCAGTGGTCCAGACTGTTGTTATGATGTCATATAGGGCAGTCTGCACAAACGCCACCCTCCCTCAGCATTTCGCTTGGGAGATCATCTCTGCCCGGTGACTTTCTTGGTCTCAGACTCTGGATCGCCTTAAGTACTTCCTCAACAGATGATACTTCAGCCAGCCACTCACAGGGGGTGACTTCTTCTTCCAATATTTGAGGCACAGCAGCCTCAGCAGGGTCATCCCCACTTTGCCCCATGATGCTTTCCTGGCTGAGGTATTTCCCCTCTCCCAAGACCTCACACAAATGCTCAGCAAATTTGCAAACCTGTTCCTGGGGGTCGTAGAGCAGATCACCGTTATTTCCCCTAATGACGGCGATCGGTGTGGCGCTGCAAGTTACTATTTTGATGGAGCTAAAGAGTGATTTGTGATCGCGGGCTACTGAGGCAGACTCCATCTCTCTTGGTAGTAAGCCTCCTCATTCTCCGACGTGGCATGCTGTAGACGATGACAGTGGGCCTGTCACTTTTTCTCAGCCAGCCTGAACACCTCCTCTGTCACCCAGGGTCTCTGTGGAGGTCTGGACCGTGTACCCAAAGCAGCCATTGCAGCTGCATGAGTGACAGTCCTAAACCTCGCCCATTTCCCCTCGGCACACGCTGCCTCATACACTCACTCACACTCCCTCATACAACAACAACCGCCATTCGCCACTAAGTGGCGGTAACATCACCACAACGCTTGTGCCAGGCCATATGCACCTTGAGGCCACGTGAAGTGTCGAACGCCCGCTGGCAGGAGGTCACGGGGCAGACCCAGGTGCCACGGGTCGACTGACTGAGATGACTGGCTGATGCACCACCTGTGCCCCCTACTGTGCCAACCTGCTGTGCTTTAGCCACCCGGCGCTCCGCTCGTTGTTGTGAGCGTCGCTCCTCCGCCCTCCGTTGTTGTTGGAGGGCGACTGCCTCCAACTGCCCAATAGCGTCCTTCACGAGCCTCCTCCACAGAGGCCGATCTTGACACCGCTGGCACCAGTCATCGGCAAGTCCACTCAGCTCCACGTCCTCCTGTACCACATCACTCCATCTCTTCTCTAGCCCGTGCCGCGCCCATTTAGCCCCCTCGATCCGGCCGAACAAAAGCTGTTTCGGCATGCGGTGGCTGGGCATGCGGGCTACTTGACCCAGCCATCGCAGACTTGCCTGCCAGAGGAGCTCACCGATGGAACCTTGCCCAGATCTTTCACACTCACACTCACTCACACACACTACCACAGTAACACTCACTCACACTACCACACTCACTCACACTCACTCACACACACACTCACACACACACTACCACACTAACACTCACTCACACTACCACACTCACTCACACACACACTCACACACACTACCACAGTCACACTACCACACTCACTCAAACACACTACCAAACTTACTCACACTCACACACACTACCACACACTACCACACCCACACTCACTCACACTACCAAACTCACAACCACACACACACTACCACACTGCCACACACACACACTACCACACTCACTCACTCACACTCCCTCCATACACTAACTCAGACCCCTTCATACACTCACACACACTACCACACTAACACACACTACCACACTCACTCACACACACTAACACTCACTACCACACACTACCACACACACACACTACCACACACACTACCACACTCACTACCACACACACTACCACACACACTACCACACTAACACACACTCACTACCACACACTACCACACACTACCACACTCTACCACACACTACCACACACACTACCACACTCACTACCACACTCAATACCACACTCAATACCACACTCAATACCACACTCACACACACTACCACACTCACTACCACACTCACACACTCACACTACCACACACACTACCACACTCACACACACTTACACACACTACCACACTAACACACTACCACACTCACTACCACACTAACACACACTACCACACTCACTAACACACACTACCACACTCACACACACTACCACTCACACACACACTCACTCACACGGACCACCACCACCACCACTCCGTCACACTCCCTGCGCCACACTCCCTGACCCCGCCACTCACCCCATGTCTGCGAGCAGGGCGTGGAGCCTCTTGTGCCCGTGCAGGGACCAGAGTCTGAGGCCGGCGTACGAGTACAGTGAGTGGCACAGCGACTCAAACAGCGACCAGTGCTGGTACAGGGCCAGGCGCAGGCTGCCACAGTGGAAATCCGGTCAAGGAGGGACAAATGCTGACGGATTCACGGTGGCCGTGTGAGAGACTACATCACTCCTACACACTGGGGAGTCACAATGGTAGTGTGAGAGACTACATCACTCCTACACACTGAGGGTCACAATGGAAGTGTCAGAGACTACATCACTCCTACACACTGGGGAGTCACAATGGTAGTGTGAGAGACTACATCACTCCTACACGCTGAGGGTCACAATGGAAGTGTGAGAGACTACATCACTCCTACACACTGGGAGTCACATTGGAAGTGTGAGAGACTACATCACTCCTACACACTGAGGGTCACAATGGTAGTGTGAGAGACTACATCACTCCTACACACTAGGAGTCACATTGGTAGTGTGAGAGACTACATCACTCCTACACACTGAGGGTCACAATGGAAGTGTCAGAGACTACATCACTCCTACACGCTGGGAGTCACATTGGTAGTGTGAGAGACTACATCACTCCTACACACTGGGAGTCACAATGGTAGTGTGAGAGACTACATCACTCCTACACACTGAGGGTCACAATGGTAGTGTGAGAGACTACATCACTCCTACACACTGAGGGTCACAATGGTAGTGTGAGAGACTACATCACTCCTACACACTGAGGGTCACAATGGAAGTGTCAGAGACTACATCACTCCTACACACTGGGAGTCACAATGGTAGTGTGAGAGACTACATCACTCCTACACACTGAGGGTCACAATGGAAGTGTCAGAGACTACATCACTCCTACACACTGGGAGTCACATTGGTAGTGTGAGAGACTACATCACTCCTACACACTGGGGAGTCACATTGATAGTGTGAGGGACTACATCACTCCTACACACTGGGAGTCACAATGGTAGTGTGAGAGACTACATCACTCCTACACACTGGGGAGTCACAATGGTAGTGTCAGAGACTACATCACTCCTACACTGGGAGTCACAATGTTAGTGTCAGAGACTACATCACTCCTACACTGGGAGTCACAATGGTAGTGTGAGAGACTACATCACTCCTACACACTGAGGGGTCACAATGTTAGTGTCAGAGACTACATCACTCCTACACTGGGAGTCACAATGGTAGTGTGAGAGACTACATCACTCCTACACACTGGGGAGTCACATTGGTAGTGTGAGAGACTACATCACTCCTACACACTGAGAGTCACAATGGTAGTGTGAGAGACTACATCACTCCTACACACTGAGAGTCACAATGGTAGTGTGAGAGACTACATCACTCCTACACGGTGGGAGTCACATTGGAAGTGTGAGAGACTACATCACTCCTACACACTGAGAGTCACAATGGTAGTGTGAGAGACTACATCACTCCTACACGCTGGGAGTCACATTGGAAGTGTGAGAGACTACATCACTCCTACACGCTGGGAGTCACATTGGAAGTGTGAGAGACTACATCACTCCTACACACTGAGGGTCACAATGGAAGTGTCAGAGACTACATCACTCCTACACGCTGGGAGTCACATTGGAAGTGTGAGAGACTACATCACTCCTACACGCTGGGAGTCACAATGGTAGTGTGAGAGACTACATCACTCCTACACACTGGGAGTCACAATGGTAGTGTCAGAGACTACATCACTCCTACACGCTGGGAGTCACATTGATAGTGTGAGAGACTACATCACTCCTACACACTGGGAGTCACAATGGTAGTGTGAGAGACTACATCACTCCTACACACTGAGGGTCACAATGGAAGTGTCAGAGACTACATCACTCCTACACACTGGGAGTCACATTGGTAGTGTGAGAGACTACATCACTCCTACACGGTGGGAGTCACAATGGTAGTGTGAGAGACTACATCACTCCTACACGGTGGGAGTCACAATGGTAGTGTGAGAGACTACATCACTCCTACACACTGGGAGTCACAATGGTAGTGTCAGAGACTACATCACTCCTACACGCTGGGGAGTCACAATGGTAGTGACAGAGACTACATCACTCCTACACACTGTCGAGTCACAATGGTAGTGTGAGAGACTACATCACTCCTACACGCTGGGAGTCACAAGGGTAGTGTGAGAGACTACATCACTCCTACACGCTGGGAGTCACAATGGTAGTGTGAGAGACTACATCACTCCTACACACTGGGAGTCACAATGGTAGTGTGAGAGACTACATCACTCCTACACACTGAGGGTCACAATGGAAGTGTCAGAGACTACATCACTCCTACACGCTGGGAGTCACAATGGTAGTGACAGAGACTACATCACTCCTACACACTGGGAGTCACAATGGTAGTGTGAGAGACTACATCACTCCTACACACTGGGAGTCACAATGGTAGTGTGAGAGACTACATCACTCCTACACACTGGGAGTCACAATGGTAGTGTGAGAGACTACATCACTCCTACACGCTGGGAGTCACAATGGTAGTGTGAGAGACTACATCACTCCTACACACTGGGAGTCACAAGGGTAGTGTGAGAGACTACATCACTCCTACACACTGGGGAGTCACAATGGTAGTGTGAGAGACTACATCACTCCTACACGCTGGGAGTCACAATGGTAGTGTGAGAGACTACATCACTCCTACACACTGGGGAGTCACAATGGTAGTGTGAGAGACTACATCACTCTTACACACTGGGGAGTCACAATGGTAGTGTGAGAGACTACATCACTCCTACACGCTGGGAGTCACAATGGTAGTGTGAGAGACTACATCACTCCTACACACTGGGAGTCACAATGGTAGTGTGAGAGACTACATCACTCCTACACACTGGGGAGTCACAATGGTAGTGTGAGAGACTACATCACTCCTACACACTGGGGAGTCACAATGGTAGTGTGAGAGACTACATCACTCCTACACGCTGGGAGTCACAATGGTAGTGTGAGAGACTACATCACTCCTACACACTGGGAGTCACAATGGTAGTGTGAGAGACTACATCACTCCTACACGCTGAGGGTCACATTGGTAGTGTCAGAGACATCACTCCTACACACTGGGAGTCACAATGGTAGTGTGAGAGACTACATCACTCCTACACACTGGGAGTCACAATGGTAGTGTGAGAGACTACATCACTCCTACACACTGGAAGTCACATTGTTAGTGTGAGAGACTACATCACTCCTACACACTGGGGAGTGACAATGGTAGTGTGAGAGACTACATCACTCCTACACACTGGGGAGTCACATTGATAGTGTGAGAGACTACATCACTCCTACACACTGGGAGTCACAATGGTAGTGTGAGAGACTACATCACTCCTACACACTGGGAGTCACAATGGTAGTGTGAGAGACTACATCACTCCTACACACTGGGAGTCACAATGGTAGTGTGAGAGACTACATCACTCCTACACACTGGGAGTCACAATGGTAGTGTGAGAGACTACATCACTCCTACACACTGAGGGTCACAATGGAAGTGTCAGAGACTACATCACTCCTACACACTGGGAGTCACATTGGTAGTGTGGGAGACTACATCACTCCTACACACTGGGAGTCACAATGGTAGTGTGAGAGACTACATCACTCCTACACACTAGTGGGTCACAATGGTAGTGTGAGAGACTACATCACCCCTACACACTGGGAGTCACAATGGTAGTGTGAGAGACTACATCACTCCTACACACTGAGGGTCACAATGGAAGTGTCAGAGACTACATCACTCCTACACACTGGGAGTCACAAGGGTAGTGTGAGAGACTACATCACTCCTACACACTGGGAGTCACATTGGTAGTGTGAGAGACTACATCACTCCTACACACTGGGAGTCACAAGGGTAGTGTGAGAGACTACATCACTCCTACACACTGGGAGTCACATTGTTAGTGTGAGAGACTACATCACTCCTACACACTGGGAGTCACAATGGTAGTGTGAGAGACTACATCACTCCTACACACTGGGAGTCACAATGGTAGTGTGAGAGACTACATCACTCCTACACACTGGGAGTCACAATGGTAGTGTGAGAGACTACATCACTCCTACACACTGAGGGTCACATTGGTAGTGTCAGAGACTACATCACTCCTACACACTGGGAGTCACAATGGTAGTGTGAGAGACTACATCACTCCTACACACTGGGGAGTCACAATGGTAGTGTGAGAGACTACATCACTCCTACACACTGGGGAGTCACAATGGTAGTGTGAGAGACTACATCACTCCTACACACTGGGAGTCACAATGGTAGTGTGAGAGACTACATCACTCCTACACACTGGGGAGTCACAATGGAAGTGTGAGAGACTACATCACTCTTACACACTGGGAGTCACATTGGTAGTGTGAGAGACTACATCACTCTTACACACTGGGAGTCACAATGGTAGTGTCAGAGACTACATCACTCCTACACACTGAGGGTCACAATGGAAGTGTCAGAGACTACATCACTCCTACACACTGGGAGTCACATTGATAGTGTGAGAGACTACATCACTCCTACACACTGGGGAGTCACAATGGTAGTCTCAGAGACTACATCACTCCTTCACACTGGGAGTCACATTGGTAGTGTCAGAGACATCACTCCTACACACTGGGAGTCACATTGGTAGTGTGAGAGACTACATCACTCCTACACGCTGGGAGTCACAATGGTAGTGTGAGAGACTACATCACTCCTACACACTGGGAGTCACATTGGAAGTGTGAGAGACTACATCACTCCTACACACTGGGAGTCACAATGGTAGTGTGAGAGACTACATCACTCCTACACGGTGGGAGTCACATTGGAAGTGTGAGAGACTACATCACTCCTACACACTGGGGAGTCACAATGGTAGAGTGAGAGACTACATCACTCCTACACACTGAGGGTCACAATGGAAGTGTCAGAGACTACATCACTCCTACACACTGGGAGTCACATTGATAGTGTGAGAGACTACATCACTCCTATACACTGGGAGTCACAATGGTAGTGTGAGAGACTACATCACTCCTACACACTGGGGAGTCACAATGGTAGTGTGAGAGACTACATCACTCCTACACGGTGGGAGTCACAATGGTAGTGTGAGAGACTACATCACTCCTACACACTTGGGAGTCACAATGGTAGTGTGAGAGACTACATCACTCCTACACACTGGGGAGTCACAATGGTAGTGTGAGAGACTACATCACTCCTACACACTGGGAGTCATATTGATAGTGTGAGAGACTACATCACTCCTACACACTGGGAGTCACAATGGTAGTGTGAGAGACTACATCACTCCTACACACTGAGGGTCACAATGGAAGTGTCAGAGACTACATCACTCCTACACTGGGAGTCACAATGGTAGTGTGAGAGACTACATCACTCCTACACACTGGGGAGTCACATTGGTAGTGTGAGAGACTACATCACTCCTACACACTGAGAGTCACAATGGTAGTGTGAGAGACTACATCACTCCTACACACTGAGAGTCACAATGGTAGTGTGAGAGACTACATCACTCCTACACGGTGGGAGTCACATTGGAAGTGTGAGAGACTACATCACTCCTACACACTGAGAGTCACAATGGTAGTGTGAGAGACTACATCACTCCTACACGCTGGGAGTCACATTGGAAGTGTGAGAGACTACATCACTCCTACACGCTGGGAGTCACATTGGAAGTGTGAGAGACTACATCACTCCTACACACTGAGGGTCACAATGGAAGTGTCAGAGACTACATCACTCCTACACGCTGGGAGTCACATTGGAAGTGTGAGAGACTACATCACTCCTACACGCTGGGAGTCACAATGGTAGTGTGAGAGACTACATCACTCCTACACACTGGGAGTCACAATGGTAGTGTCAGAGACTACATCACTCCTACACGCTGGGAGTCACATTGATAGTGTGAGAGACTACATCACTCCTACACACTGGGAGTCACAATGGTAGTGTGAGAGACTACATCACTCCTACACACTGAGGGTCACAATGGAAGTGTCAGAGACTACATCACTCCTACACACTGGGAGTCACATTGGTAGTGTGAGAGACTACATCACTCCTACACGGTGGGAGTCACAATGGTAGTGTGAGAGACTACATCACTCCTACACACTGGGAGTCACAATGGTAGTGTGAGAGACTACATCACTCCTACACGCTGGGAGTCACATTGGTAGTGTGAGAGACTACATCACTCCTACACGGTGGGAGTCACAATGGTAGTGTCAGAGACTACATCACTCCTACACGCTGGGGAGTCACAATGGTAGTGACAGAGACTACATCACTCCTACACACTGTCGAGTCACAATGGTAGTGTGAGAGACTACATCACTCCTACACGCTGGGAGTCACAAGGGTAGTGTGAGAGACTACATCACTCCTACACGCTGGGAGTCACAATGGTAGTGTGAGAGACTACATCACTCCTACACACTGGGAGTCACAATGGTAGTGTGAGAGACTACATCACTCCTACACACTGAGGGTCACAATGGAAGTGTCAGAGACTACATCACTCCTACACGCTGGGAGTCACAATGGTAGTGACAGAGACTACATCACTCCTACACGCTGGGAGTCACAATGGTAGTGTGAGAGACTACATCACTCCTACACACTGGGAGTCACAATGGTAGTGTGAGAGACTACATCACTCCTACACACTGGGAGTCACAATGGTAGTGTGAGAGACTACATCACTCCTACACACTGGGAGTCACAATGGTAGTGTGAGAGACTACATCACTCCTACACGCTGGGAGTCACAATGGTAGTGTGAGAGACTACATCACTCCTACACACTGGGAGTCACAAGGGTAGTGTGAGAGACTACATCACTCCTACACACTGGGGAGTCACAATGGTAGTGTGAGAGACTACATCACTCCTACACGCTGGGAGTCACAATGGTAGTGTGAGAGACTACATCACTCCTACACACTGGGGAGTCACAATGGTAGTGTGAGAGACTACATCACTCTTACACACTGGGGAGTCACAATGGTAGTGTGAGAGACTACATCACTCCTACACACTGGGGAGTCACAATGGTAGTGTGAGAGACTACATCACTCCTACACGCTGGGAGTCACAATGGTAGTGTGAGAGACTACATCACTCCTACACACTGGGAGTCACAATGGTAGTGTGAGAGACTACATCACTCCTACACGCTGAGGGTCACATTGGTAGTGTCAGAGACATCACTCCTACACACTGGGAGTCACAATGGTAGTGTGAGAGACTACATCACTCCTACACACTGGGAGTCACAATGGTAGTGTGAGAGACTACATCACTCCTACACACTGGAAGTCACATTGTTAGTGTGAGAGACTACATCACTCCTACACACTGGGGAGTGACAATGGTAGTGTGAGAGACTACATCACTCCTACACACTGGGGAGTCACATTGATAGTGTGAGAGACTACATCACTCCTACACACTGGGAGTCACAATGGTAGTGTGAGAGACTACATCACTCCTACACACTGGGAGTCACAATGGTAGTGTGAGAGACTACATCACTCCTACACACTGGGAGTCACAATGGTAGTGTGAGAGACTACATCACTCCTACACACTGGGAGTCACAATGGTAGTGTGAGAGACTACATCACTCCTACACACTGAGGGTCACAATGGAAGTGTCAGAGACTACATCACTCCTACACACTGGGAGTCACATTGGTAGTGTGGGAGACTACATCACTCCTACACACTGGGAGTCACAATGGTAGTGTGAGAGACTACATCACTCCTACACACTAGTGGGTCACAATGGTAGTGTGAGAGACTACATCACTCCTACACACTGGGAGTCACAATGGTAGTGTGAGAGACTACATCACTCCTACACACTAGTGGGTCACAATGGTAGTGTGAGAGACTACATCACCCCTACACACTGGGAGTCACAATGGTAGTGTGAGAGACTACATCACTCCTACACACTGAGGGTCACAATGGAAGTGTCAGAGCCTACATCACTCCTACACACTGGGAGTCACAAGGGTAGTGTGAGAGACTACATCACTCCTACACACTGGGAGTCACAAGGGTAGTGTGAGAGACTACATCACTCCTACACACTGGGAGTCACATTGTTAGTGTGAGAGACTACATCACTCCTACACACTGGGAGTCACAATGGTAGTGTGAGAGACTACATCACTCCTACACACTGGGAGTCACAATGGTAGTGTGAGAGACTACATCACTCCTACACACTGGGAGTCACAATGGTAGTGTGAGAGACTACATCACTCCTACACACTGAGGGTCACATTGGTAGTGTCAGAGACTACATCACTCCTACACACTGGGAGTCACAATGGTAGTGTGAGAGACTACATCACTCCTACACACTGGGGAGTCACAATGGTAGTGTGAGAGACTACATCACTCCTACACACTGGGGAGTCACAATGGTAGTGTGAGAGACTACATCACTCCTACACACTGGGGAGTCACAATGGTAGTGTGAGAGACTACATCACTCCTACACACTGGGAGTCACAATGGTAGTGTGAGAGACTACATCACTCCTACACACTGGGGAGTCACAATGGAAGTGTGAGAGACTACATCACTCTTACACACTGGGAGTCACATTGGTAGTGTGAGAGACTACATCACTCTTACACACTGGGAGTCACAATGGTAGTGTCAGAGACTACATCACTCCTACACACTGAGGGTCACAATGGAAGTGTCAGAGACTACATCACTCCTACACACTGGGAGTCACATTGATAGTGTGAGAGACTACATCACTCCTACACACTGGGGAGTCACAATGGTAGTCTCAGAGACTACATCACTCCTTCACACTGGGAGTCACATTGGTAGTGTCAGAGACATCACTCCTACACACTGGGAGTCACATTGGTAGTGTGAGAGACTACATCACTCCTACACGCTGGGAGTCACAATGGTAGTGTGAGAGACTACATCACTCCTACACACTGGGAGTCACATTGGAAGTGTGAGAGACTACATCACTCCTACACACTGGGAGTCACAATGGTAGTGTGAGAGACTACATCACTCCTACACGGTGGGAGTCACATTGGAAGTGTGAGAGACTACATCACTCCTACACACTGGGGAGTCACAATGGTAGAGTGAGAGACTACATCACTCCTACACACTGAGGGTCACAATGGAAGTGTCAGAGACTACATCACTCCTACACACTGGGAGTCACATTGATAGTGTGAGAGACTACATCACTCCTACACACTGGGAGTCACAATGGTAGTGTGAGAGACTACATCACTCCTACACACTGGGGAGTCACAATGGTAGTGTGAGAGACTACATCACTCCTACACGGTGGGAGTCACAATGGTAGTGTGAGAGACTACATCACTCCTACACACTTGGGAGTCACAATGGTAGTGTGAGAGACTACATCACTCCTACACACTGGGGAGTCACAATGGTAGTGTGAGAGACTACATCACTCCTACACACTGGGAGTCATATTGATAGTGTGAGAGACTACATCACTCCTACACACTGGGAGTCACAATGGTAGTGTGAGAGACTACATCACTCCTACACACTGAGGGTCACAATGGAAGTGTCAGAGACTACATCACTCCTACACTGGGAGTCACAATGGTAGTGTGAGAGACTACATCACTCCTACACACTGGGGAGTCACATTGGTAGTGTGAGAGACTACATCACTCCTACACACTGAGAGTCACAATGGTAGTGTGAGAGACTACATCACTCCTACACACTGAGAGTCACAATGGTAGTGTGAGAGACTACATCACTCCTACACGGTGGGAGTCACATTGGAAGTGTGAGAGACTACATCACTCCTACACACTGAGAGTCACAATGGTAGTGTGAGAGACTACATCACTCCTACACGCTGGGAGTCACATTGGAAGTGTGAGAGACTACATCACTCCTACACGCTGGGAGTCACATTGGAAGTGTGAGAGACTACATCACTCCTACACACTGAGGGTCACAATGGAAGTGTCAGAGACTACATCACTCCTACACGCTGGGAGTCACATTGGAAGTGTGAGAGACTACATCACTCCTACACGCTGGGAGTCACAATGGTAGTGTGAGAGACTACATCACTCCTACACACTGGGAGTCACAATGGTAGTGTCAGAGACTACATCACTCCTACACGCTGGGAGTCACATTGATAGTGTGAGAGACTACATCACTCCTACACACTGGGAGTCACAATGGTAGTGTGAGAGACTACATCACTCCTACACACTGAGGGTCACAATGGAAGTGTCAGAGACTACATCACTCCTACACACTGGGAGTCACATTGGTAGTGTGAGAGACTACATCACTCCTACACGGTGGGAGTCACAATGGTAGTGTGAGAGACTACATCACTCCTACACGGTGGGAGTCACAATGGTAGTGTCAGAGACTACATCACTCCTACACGCTGGGGAGTCACAATGGTAGTGACAGAGACTACATCACTCCTACACACTGTCGAGTCACAATGGTAGTGTGAGAGACTACATCACTCCTACACGCTGGGAGTCACAAGGGTAGTGTGAGAGACTACATCACTCCTACACGCTGGGAGTCACAATGGTAGTGTGAGAGACTACATCACTCCTACACACTGGGAGTCACAATGGTAGTGTGAGAGACTACATCACTCCTACACACTGAGGGTCACAATGGAAGTGTCAGAGACTACATCACTCCTACACGCTGGGAGTCACAATGGTAGTGACAGAGACTACATCACTCCTACACGCTGGGAGTCACAATGGTAGTGTGAGAGACTACATCACTCCTACACACTGGGAGTCACAATGGTAGTGTGAGAGACTACATCACTCCTACACACTGGGAGTCACAATGGTAGTGTGAGAGACTACATCACTCCTACACACTGGGAGTCACAATGGTAGTGTGAGAGACTACATCACTCCTACACGCTGGGAGTCACAATGGTAGTGTGAGAGACTACATCACTCCTACACACTGGGAGTCACAAGGGTAGTGTGAGAGACTACATCACTCCTACACACTGGGGAGTCACAATGGTAGTGTGAGAGACTACATCACTCCTACACGCTGGGAGTCACAATGGTAGTGTGAGAGACTACATCACTCCTACACACTGGGGAGTCACAATGGTAGTGTGAGAGACTACATCACTCTTACACACTGGGGAGTCACAATGGTAGTGTGAGAGACTACATCACTCCTACACACTGGGGAGTCACAATGGTAGTGTGAGAGACTACATCACTCCTACACGCTGGGAGTCACAATGGTAGTGTGAGAGACTACATCACTCCTACACACTGGGAGTCACAATGGTAGTGTGAGAGACTACATCACTCCTACACGCTGAGGGTCACATTGGTAGTGTCAGAGACATCACTCCTACACACTGGGAGTCACAATGGTAGTGTGAGAGACTACATCACTCCTACACACTGGGAGTCACAATGGTAGTGTGAGAGACTACATCACTCCTACACACTGGAAGTCACATTGTTAGTGTGAGAGACTACATCACTCCTACACACTGGGGAGTGACAATGGTAGTGTGAGAGACTACATCACTCCTACACACTGGGGAGTCACATTGATAGTGTGAGAGACTACATCACTCCTACACACTGGGAGTCACAATGGTAGTGTGAGAGACTACATCACTCCTACACACTGGGAGTCACAATGGTAGCGTGAGAGACTACATCACTCCTACACACTGGGAGTCACAATGGTAGTGTGAGAGACTACATCACTCCTACACACTGGGAGTCACAATGGTAGTGTGAGAGACTACATCACTCCTACACACTGAGGGTCACAATGGAAGTGTCAGAGACTACATCACTCCTACACACTGGGAGTCACATTGGTAGTGTGGGAGACTACATCACTCCTACACACTGGGAGTCACAATGGTAGTGTGAGAGACTACATCACTCCTACACACTAGTGGGTCACAATGGTAGTGTGAGAGACTACATCACTCCTACACACTGGGAGTCACAATGGTAGTGTGAGAGACTACATCACTCCTACACACTAGTGGGTCACAATGGTAGTGTGAGAGACTACATCACCCCTACACACTGGGAGTCACAATGGTAGTGTGAGAGACTACATCACTCCTACACACTGAGGGTCACAATGGAAGTGTCAGAGCCTACATCACTCCTACACACTGGGAGTCACAAGGGTAGTGTGAGAGACTACATCACTCCTACACACTGGGAGTCACATTGGTAGTGTGAGAGACTACATCACTCCTACACACTGGGAGTCACAAGGGTAGTGTGAGAGACTACATCACTCCTACACACTGGGAGTCACATTGTTAGTGTGAGAGACTACATCACTCCTACACACTGGGAGTCACAATGGTAGTGTGAGAGACTACATCACTCCTACACACTGGGAGTCACAATGGTAGTGTGAGAGACTACATCACTCCTACACACTGGGAGTCACAATGGTAGTGTGAGAGACTACATCACTCCTACACACTGAGGGTCACATTGGTAGTGTCAGAGACTACATCACTCCTACACACTGGGAGTCACAATGGTAGTGTGAGAGACTACATCACTCCTACACACTGGGGAGTCACAATGGTAGTGTGAGAGACTACATCACTCCTACACACTGTGGGAGTCAGATTGGTAGTGTGAGAGACTACATCACTCCTACACACTGGGAGTCACAATGGTAGTGTGAGAGACGACATCACTCCTACACGCTGGGAGTCACATTGGAAGTGTGAGAGACTACATCACTCCTACACACTGGGAGTCACAATGGTAGTGTGAGAGACTACATCACTCCTACACACTGAGGGTCACAATGGTAGTGTGAGAGACTACATCACTCCTACACACTGGGAGTCACAATGGTAGTGTGAGAGACTACATCACTCCTACACACTGGGAGTCACAATGGTAGTGTGAGAGACTACATCACTCCTACACACTGGGAGTCACAATGGTAGTGTGAGAGACTACATCACTCCTACACGCTGGGAGTCACAATAGTAGTGTGAGAGACTACATCACTCCTACACACTGGGAGTCACAATGGTAGTGTGAGAGACTACATCACTCCTACACACTGGGAGTCACAATGGTAGTGTGAGAGACTACATCACTCCTACACACTGGGAGTCACAATGGTAGTGTGAGAGACTACATCACTCCTACACGCTGGGAGTCACAATGGTAGTGTGAGAGACTACATCACTCCTACACGCTGGGGAGTCACAATGGTAGTGTGAGAGACTACATCACTCCTACACACTGTGGGAGTCAGATTGGTAGTGTGAGAGACTACATCACTCCTACACACTGGGGAGTCACAATGGTAGTGTGAGAGACTACATCACTATCACTCCTACACACTGGGAGTCACAATGGTAGTGTGAGAGACTACATCACTCCTACACACTGAGGGTCACAATGGTAGTGTGAGAGACTACATCACTCCTACACACTGGGAGTCACATTGGTAGTGTCAGAGACTACATCACTCCTACACACTGAGGAGTCACAATGGTAGTGTGAGAGACTACATCACTCCTACACACTGGGAGTCACAATGGTAGTGTCAGAGACTACATCACTCCTACACGCTGGGAGTCACATTGGAAGTGTGAGAGACTACATCACTCCTACACACTGGGAGTCACCTTGGTAGTGTCAGAGACTACATCACTCCTACACACTGAGGGTCACAATGGTAGTGTCAGAGACATCACTCCTACACACTGGGAGTCACAATGGTAGTGTGAGAGACTACATCACTCCTACACACTGGGGAGTCACAATGGTAGTGTGAGAGACTACATCACTCCTACACACTGGGAGTCACAATGGTAGTGTGAGAGACTACATCACTCCTACACGCTGGGAGTCACAATGGTAGTGTGAGAGACTACATCACTCCTACACACTGGGAGTCACAATGGTAGTGTGAGAGACTACATCACTCCTACACGCTGGGAGTCACAATGGTAGTGTGAGAGACTACATCACTCCTACACGCTGGGAGTCACAATGGTAGTGTGAGAGACTACATCACTCCTACACACTGGGAGTCACAAGGGTAGTGTGAGAGACTACATCACTCCTACACACTGGGGAGTCACAATGGTAGTGTGAGAGACTACATCACTCCTACACGCTGGGAGTCACAATGGTAGTGTGAGAGACTACATCACTCCTACACACTGGGGAGTCACAATGGTAGTGTGAGAGACTACATCACTCTTACACACTGGGGAGTCACAATGGTAGTGTGAGAGACTACATCACTCCTACACACTGGGGAGTCACAATGGTAGTGTGAGAGACTACATCACTCCTACACGCTGGGAGTCACAATGGTAGTGTGAGAGACTACATCACTCCTACACACTGGGAGTCACAATGGTAGTGTGAGAGACTACATCACTCCTACACGCTGAGGGTCACATTGGTAGTGTCAGAGACATCACTCCTACACACTGGGAGTCACAATGGTAGTGTGAGAGACTACATCACTCCTACACACTGGGAGTCACAATGGTAGTGTGAGAGACTACATCACTCCTACACACTGGAAGTCACATTGTTAGTGTGAGAGACTACATCACTCCTACACACTGGGGAGTGACAATGGTAGTGTGAGAGACTACATCACTCCTACACACTGGGGAGTCACATTGATAGTGTGAGAGACTACATCACTCCTACACACTGGGAGTCACAATGGTAGTGTGAGAGACTACATCACTCCTACACACTGGGAGTCACAATGGTAGTGTGAGAGACTACATCACTCCTACACACTGGGAGTCACAATGGTAGTGTGAGAGACTACATCACTCCTACACACTGGGAGTCACAATGGTAGTGTGAGAGACTACATCACTCCTACACACTGAGGGTCACAATGGAAGTGTCAGAGACTACATCACTCCTACACACTGGGAGTCACATTGGTAGTGTGGGAGACTACATCACTCCTACACACTGGGAGTCACAATGGTAGTGTGAGAGACTACATCACTCCTACACACTAGTGGGTCACAATGGTAGTGTGAGAGACTACATCACTCCTACACACTGGGAGTCACAATGGTAGTGTGAGAGACTACATCACTCCTACACACTAGTGGGTCACAATGGTAGTGTGAGAGACTACATCACCCCTACACACTGGGAGTCACAATGGTAGTGTGAGAGACTACATCACTCCTACACACTGAGGGTCACAATGGAAGTGTCAGAGCCTACATCACTCCTACACACTGGGAGTCACAAGGGTAGTGTGAGAGACTACATCACTCCTACACACTGGGAGTCACATTGGTAGTGTGAGAGACTACATCACTCCTACACACTGGGAGTCACAAGGGTAGTGTGAGAGACTACATCACTCCTACACACTGGGAGTCACATTGTTAGTGTGAGAGACTACATCACTCCTACACACTGGGAGTCACAATGGTAGTGTGAGAGACTACATCACTCCTACACACTGGGAGTCACAATGGTAGTGTGAGAGACTACATCACTCCTACACACTGGGAGTCACAATGGTAGTGTGAGAGACTACATCACTCCTACACACTGAGGGTCACATTGGTAGTGTCAGAGACTACATCACTCCTACACACTGGGAGTCACAATGGTAGTGTGAGAGACTACATCACTCCTACACACTGGGGAGTCACAATGGTAGTGTGAGAGACTACATCACTCCTACACATTGTGGGAGTCAGATTGGTAGTGTGAGAGACTACATCACTCCTACACACTGGGAGTCACAATGGTAGTGTGAGAGACGACATCACTCCTACACGCTGGGAGTCACATTGGAAGTGTGAGAGACTACATCACTCCTACACACTGGGAGTCACAATGGTAGTGTGAGAGACTACATCACTCCTACACACTGAGGGTCACAATGGTAGTGTGAGAGACTACATCACTCCTACACACTGGGAGTCACAATGGTAGTGTGAGAGACTACATCACTCCTACACACTGGGAGTCACAATGGTAGTGTGAGAGACTACATCACTCCTACACACTGGGAGTCACAATGGTAGTGTGAGAGACTACATCACTCCTACACGCTGGGAGTCACAATAGTAGTGTGAGAGACTACATCACTCCTACACACTGGGAGTCACAATGGTAGTGTGAGAGACTACATCACTCCTACACACTGGGAGTCACAATGGTAGTGTGAGAGACTACATCACTCCTACACACTGGGAGTCACAATGGTAGTGTGAGAGACTACATCACTCCTACACGCTGGGAGTCACAATGGTAGTGTGAGAGACTACATCACTCCTACACGCTGGGGAGTCACAATGGTAGTGTGAGAGACTACATCACTCCTACACACTGTGGGAGTCAGATTGGTAGTGTGAGAGACTACATCACTCCTACACACTGGGGAGTCACAATGGTAGTGTGAGAGACTACATCACTATCACTCCTACACACTGGGAGTCACAATGGTAGTGTGAGAGACTACATCACTCCTACACACTGAGGGTCACAATGGTAGTGTGAGAGACTACATCACTCCTACACACTGGGAGTCACATTGGTAGTGTTAGAGACTACATCACTCCTACACACTGAGGAGTCACAATGGTAGTGTGAGAGACTACATCACTCCTACACACTGGGAGTCACAATGGTAGTGTCAGAGACTACATCACTCCTACACGCTGGGAGTCACATTGGAAGTGTGAGAGACTACATCACTCCTACACACTGGGAGTCACCTTGGTAGTGTCAGAGACTACATCACTCCTACACACTGAGGGTCACAATGGTAGTGTCAGAGACATCACTCCTACACACTGGGAGTCACAATGGTAGTGTGAGAGACTACATCACTCCTACACACTGGGGAGTCACAATGGTAGTGTGAGAGACTACATCACTCCTACACACTGGGAGTCACAATGGTAGTGTGAGAGACTACATCACTCCTACACGCTGGGAGTCACAATGGTAGTGTGAGAGACTACATCACTCCTACACACTGGGAGTCACAATGGTAGTGTGAGAGACTACATCACTCCTACACGCTGGGAGTCACAATGGTAGTGTGAGAGACTACATCACTCCTACACGCTGGGAGTCACAATGGTAGTGTGAGAGACTACATCACTCCTACACACTGGGAGTCACAATGGTAGTGTGAGAGACTACATCACTCCTACACGCTGGGAGTCACAATGGTAGTGTGAGAGACTACATCACTCCTACACACTAGTGGGTCACATTGATAGTGTGAGAGACTACATCACTCCTACACACTGGGGAGTCACATTGGTAGTGTCAGAGACTACATCACTCCTACACACTGGGGAGTCACAATGGTAGTGTCAGAGACTACATCACTCCTACACACTGAGGGTCACAATGGTAGTGTGAGAGACTACATCACTCCTACACACTGGGAGTCACAATGGTAGTGTGAGAGACTACATCACTCCTACACGCTGGGAGTCACATTGATAGTGTGAGAGACTACATCACTCCTACACACTGGGAGTCACAATGGTAGTGTGAGAGACTACATCACTCCTACACACTGAGGGTCACAATGGAAGTGTCAGAGACTACATCACTCCTACACACTGGGGAGTCACATTGATAGTGTGAGAGACTACATCACTCCTACACACTGAGGAGTCAAGAGACAGTGAGACACGGGGGAGATGCAGAGACACGGGGGAGACGCAGAGACACAGTGAGACACGGGGGAGACGCAGATACACGGGGAGACGCAGAGACACAGTGAGACACGGGGGAGACGCAGAGACACGGAGAGACGCAGAGACACGGATAGACGCAGCGGGAGGGCGCACACCGCTGTGTGCGCTCAGCACCAAGGATACTCGTACTGGAAGGTGATGCGCATGCGGTCGAGGGAGACGCGGACATCCTCGTCGTCATGGCGATGGTTGTGACGAGACACGTGCCTCTGTAGGTCTGCCACGTCCGAGACATACTTCGCACTGAGACACGGAGACACACGGAGACATCAGGGAGACATCAGTGAGACATCAGGGAGACATCAGGGAGACATCAGGGAGACATCAGGGAGACATCAGGGAGACATCAGGGAGACATCAGGGAGACACACGGAGACATCAGGGAGACATCAGGGAGACACACGGAGACATCAGGGAGACATCAAGGAGACATCAGGGAGACATCAGGGAGACATCAAGGAGACATCAGGGAGACATCAGGGAGACATCAAGGAGACATCAGGGAGACACCAGGGAGACATCAGGGAGACATCAAGGAGACATCAGGGAGACATCAGGGAGACATCAGGGAGACACACGGAGACACACGGAGACATCAGGGAGACATCAGGGAGACACACGGAGACATCAGGGAGACACACGGAGACATCAGGGAGACATCAGGGAGACATCAGGGAGACACACGGAGACATCAGAGAGACATCAGGGAGACATCAGGGAGACATCAAGGAGACATCAGGGAGACATCAGGGAGACATCAGGGAGACATCAGGGAGACACACGGAGACATCAGGGAGACATCAGGGAGACATCAGGGAGACATCAAGGAGACATCAGGGAGACATCAGGGAGACATCAGGGAGACACACGGAGACACACGGAGACATCAGGGAGACATCAGGGAGACATCAGGGAGACACACGGAGACACACGGAGACATCAGGGAGACATCAAGGAGACATCAAGGAGACATCAGGGAGACATCAGCGAGACACACGGAGACATCAGGGAGACATCAAGGAGACATCAGGGAGACACACGGAGACATCAGGGAGACATCAGGGAGACATCAGGGAGACATCAAGGAGACATCAAGGAGACATCAAGGAGACATCAGGGAGACACACGGAGACATCAGGGAGACATCAGGGAGACATCAGGGAGACATCAGGGAGACATCAAGGAGACATCAAGGAGACATCAGGGAGACACACGGAGACATCAGGGAGACATCAAGGAGACATCAAGGAGACATCAGGGAGACATCAGGGAGACATCAGGGAGACATCAAGGAGACATCAAGGAGACATCAGGGAGACACACGGAGACATCAGGGAGACATCAGGGAGACATCAGGGAGACATCAGGGAGACATCAGGGAGACATCATGGAGACATCAAGGAGACATCAAGGAGACATCAGGGAGACATCAGGGAGACACACGGAGACATCAGGGAGACATCAGGGAGACATCAAGGAGACATCAGGGAGACATCAGGGAGACATCAAGGAGACATCAGGGAGACATCAAGGAGACATCAGGGACACATCAAGGAGACATCAGGGAGACATCAGGGAGACATCAGGGAGACATCAGGGAGACATCAAGGAGACATCAGGGAGACATCAGGGAGACATCAGGGAGACATCAGGGAGACATCAGGGAAACATCAGGGAGACATCAAGGAGACATCAGGGAGACATCAGGGAGACATCAGGGAGACATCAGGGAGACACGGGAGGGGGGAACACTCACTGTGTGATTTTGTCGTGCAGCCACTGAGCGGTGAGACCCACGATGGCCCACCTGCAGCCAGTCAACAGAGACCACGTGGTTCATTCAACCATCTCACGTTTACAGTGACTGGGTGGGTATGTGAGGGGGTGTGAGTGAGTGTGTGAGTGACTGAGGGAGTGTGTGAGTGAGTGAGTGTGAGTGACTGAGTGAGTGACCGAGTGAGTGTGTGAGTGATGGCCCACCTGCAGCCAGTCAACAGAGACCACGGGGTTCATTCAACCATCTCACATTTACAGTGACTGGGTGGGTATGTGAAGGGGTGTGAGTGAGTGTATGAATGAGTGAGTGTGTGAGTGACTGAGTGTGTGAGTGACTGAGTGAGTGTGTGAGTGAGTGTATGAATGACTAAGTGTGTGAGTGACTGAGTGTGTGAGTGAGTGACTGAGTGAGTGTGTGAGTGACTGAGTGTGTGAGTGACTGAGGGAGTGTGTGAGTGAGTGAGTGAGTGTGAGTGACTGAGTGACTGAGGGAGTGTGTGAGTGAGTGTGAGTGACTGAGTGAGTGAGTGTGAGTGACTGAGTGAGTGAGTGTGTGAGTGACTGAGTGACTGAGTGAGTGACCGAGTGAGTGTGTGAGTGATGGCCCACCAGCAGCCAGTCAACAGAGACCGCGGCGTTCATTCAACCATCTCACGTTTACAGTGACTGGGTGGGTATGTGAGGGGGTGTGAGTGAGTGTATGAATGAGTGAGTGTGTGAGTGACTGAGTGTGTGAGTGACTGAGTGAGTGTGTGAGTGAGTGTATGAATGACTAAGTGTGTGAGTGACTGAGTGTGTGAGTGAGTGACTGAGTGAGTGTGTGAGTGACTGAGTGTGTGAGTGACTGAGGGAGTGTGTGAGTGAGTGAGTGTGAGTGACTGAGTGACTGAGGGAGTGTGTGAGTGAGTGAGTGTGAGTGACTGAGTGAGTGACCGAGTGAGTGTGTGAGTGATGGCCCACCAGCAGCCAGTCAACAGAGACCGCGGCGTTCATTCAATCATCTCATGTTTACAGTGACTGGGTGGGTATGTGAGGGGGTGTGAGTGAGTGTGTGAGTGACTGAGTGTGTGAGTGAGTGAGTGACTGAGTGTGTGAGTGAGTGACTGAGTGACTGAGTGAGTGTGTGAGTGAGTGAGTGTATGAATGACTAAGTGTGTGAGTGAGTGTGTGAGTGGCTGAGTGAGTGTGTGAGTGAGTGAGTGTGTGAGTGTGCGAGTGAGTTTATGAATGACTAAGTGTGTGAGTGACTGAGTGAGTGTGAGTGACTAAGTGTGTGAGTGAGTGTGTGAGTGACTGAGTATGTGAGTGAGTGTGTGAGTGAGTGTGTGAGTGAGTGTGTGAGTGACTAAGTGTGTGAGTGAGTGTGTGAGTGACTGAGTGTGTGAGTGAGTGTGTGAGTGACTGAGTGTGTGAGTGAGTATGTGAGTGACTAAGTGTGTGAGTGAGTGTGTGAGTGGCTGAGTGTGTGAGTGTGAGTGAGTGTGTGAGTGTGAGTGCGTATGTGAGTGACTAAGTGTGTGAGTGAGTGTGTGAGTGACTGAGTGTGTGAGTGTGAGTGAGTGTGTGAGTGACTAAGTGTGTGAGTGAGTGTGTGAGTGAGTGTGTGAGTGACTGAGTGTGTGAGTGACTAAGTGTGTGAGTGAGTGTGTGAGTGACTGAGTGAGTGTGAGTGACTAAGTGTGTGAGTGAGTGTGAGTGACTGAGTGTGTGAGTGTGAGTGAGTGTGTGAGTGACTAAGTGTGTGAGTGAGTGTGTGAGTGAGTGACTGCAAGCAAGCGACTGAAAGCGAGTGAGTGTGGGTGAGCGACTGAGTGAACTCACCACAACATATCATTGGAGTCTTTTGACATCGTCCAAGCCAACTCGAAGAGCAGCAAAGCCGACTGAAAGGGAGAGAGTAACACACGGAGTGACAGTGGGTGGCTAGGAGATGTTGACTGCCTCGCCTGGCCTACAGGAGGTCGTGGGTTAGATCCTGACCCTGACACCACAATGGCTAGGAGATGTTGACTACCTCACCTGGTATACAGGAGGTCATGGGTTAGATCCTGACTCTTGACACCACAGTGGCTAGGAAATGTTGACTACCTCGCCTGGTATACAGGAGGTCGTGGGTTAGATCCTGACCTTGACACCACAGTGGCTAGGAGATGTTGACTACCTCGCCTGGTCTACGGGAGGTCGTGGGTTAGATCCTGACCCTGACACCACAGTGGCTAGGAGATGTTGACTACCTCGCCAGGTCTACAGGAGGTCGTGGGTTAGATCCTGACTCTGACACCACAGTGGCTAGGAGATGTTGACTACCTCGCCAGGTGTACAGGAGGTCGTGGGTTCCACCCCGGACCGTGACACCACAGTGGCTAGGAGATGTTGACTGCCTCGCCTGGTCTACAGGAGGTCGTGGGTTAGATCCTGACACCACAGTGGCTAGGAGATGTTGACTGCCTCGCCTGGTCTACAGGAGGTCGTGAGTTAGATCCTGACACCACAGTGGCTAGGAGATGTTGACAACCTCGCCAGGTCTACAGGAGGTCGTGGGTTAGATCCTGACCCTGACACCACAGTGGCTAGGAGATGTTGACTACCTCGCCTGGTCTACAGGAGGTCGTGGGTTAGATCCTGACACCACAGTGGCTAGGAGATGTTGACTACCTCGCCTGGTCTACAGGAGGTCGTGGGTTAGATCCTGACACCACAGTGGCTAGGAGATGTTGACTACCTCGCCTGGTCTACAGGAGGTCGTGAGTTAGATCCTGACACCACAGTGGCTAGGAGATGTTGACTACCTCGCCTGGTCTACAGGAAGTCGTGGGTTAGTGCCGGTTGGCGGCCGTGAGCAAAGAAACGGGAGAATGGCACTGGGTGAGAGTGGGTAGGTGAGTGAGTGGGTGAGTGAGTGGGTGAGTGAGTTGGTGAGTGGATGAGTGAGTGAGTTGGTCAATGAGTGAGTGACTGGGTGAGTGAGTGGGTGAGTGAGCGAGCGAGTGAGTGACTGGGTGATTCAGAGGGTGAGTGGGTGAGTGAGCAGGTGAGTGAGAGGGTGATTGAGTGGGTGAGTGAGTTGGTGAATGAGTGAGTGATTGGGTGAGTGGGTGGGTGAGTGGGTGGGTGAGCGAGTGAGTGGGTGATTCAGAGGGTGGGTGGGTGAGTGAGCGGGTGAGTGAGTGGGTGGGTGGGTGAGTGAGAGGGTGAGTGAGAGCGTGAGTGAGTTGGTGAATGAGTGACTGGGTGAGTGGGTGGGTGAGCGAGTGAGTGGGTGATTCAGAGGGTGGGTGGGTGAGTGAGCGGGTGAGTGAGTGGGTGGGTGGGTGAGTGAGAGCGTGAGTGAGAGGGTGAGTGAGTGGGTGTGTGATAGAGTGGCTGAGTATACAGACACATGTAGCCCCAGTGAATCCCCCAGCGAGTATCCCCAGTGAGTACCCCAGTGAGTACTCAGTGAGTACCCAGTGAGTCCCCCAGTGAGTACCCCAGTGAGTACCCAGTGAGTCCCCCAGTGAGTACCCCCAATGAGTACCCCCAATGAGTACCCAGTGAGTCCCCCAGTGAGTACCCCAGTGAGTACCCAGTGAGAACCCCACTGAGTACCGCCAGTGAGTACCCCAGTGAGTATCCCAGTGAGTACCCCCAGTGAGTACCCCAGTGAGTACCCCAGTGAGTACCCCAGTGAGTGCCCAGTGAGTACCCCCAGTGAGTACCCCAGTGAGTACCCCAGTGAGTACCCAGTGAGTACCCCAGTGAGTACCCCAGTGAGTATCCCAGTGAGTACCCCCAGTGAGTACCCCAGTGAGTACCCCAGTGAGTACCCAGTGAGTACCCCAGTGAGTACCCAGTGAGTACCCCCAGTGAGTACCCAGTGAGTGCCCAGTGAGTACCCCCAGTGAGTACCCCAGTGAGTACCCCAGTGAGTACCCCCAGTGAGTACCCCAGTGAGTACCCAGTGAGTGCTCAGTGAGTACCCCAGTGAGTACCCCAGTGAGTACCCCCAGTGAGTACCCAGTGAGTACCCCAGTGAGTACCCAGTGAGTACCCCAGTGAGTACCCCCAGTTAGTACCCCAGTGAGTACCCCCAGTTAGTACCCCAGTGAGTACCCAGTGAGTACCCCAGTGAGTACCCCCAGTGAGTACCCCAGTGAGTACCCCCAGTTAGTACCCCAGTGAGTACCCCAGTGAGTACCCCAGTGAGTACCCAGTGAGTACCCCCAGTGAGTACCCCCACTGAGTACCCAGTGAGTACCCCAGTGAGTACCCCAGTGAGTACCCAGTGAGTACCCCAGTGAGTACCCCAGTGAGTACCCCAGTTAGTACCCCCAGTGAGTACCCCAGTGAGTACCCCCAGTGAGTACCCCCAGTTAGTACCCCAGTGAGTACCCCAGTGAGTACCCCAGTGAGTACCTCAGTGAGTACCCCAGTTAGTCCCCCAGTTAGTCCCCCAGTGAGTACCCCAGTGAGTACCCCAGTGAGTACCCCAGTGAGTACCCCCAGTGAGAACCCTATTGAGTACCCCCAGTGAGTACCCAGTGAGTACCCAGTGAGTACCCCAGTGAGTACCCAGTGCGTACCAAAGTGAGTACCTCAGTGATTACCCCAGTGAGAACCCAGTGAGTACCCCAGTGAGTACCCCCAGTGAGTACCCCCAGTGAGTACCCCAGTGAGTACCCAGTGAGTACCCAGTGAGTACCCCAGTGAGTACCCCAGTGAGTACCCGAGTGTGGTGCAGGTACTTACAGATGTGCCGTGATATTCAAACTGTTCGTATTCAAAAAGTATCTCCTGCCTGTACCGAGCCACAACAGAGACACAGATCCACGCAGAGCCTTCAACAGTGCTGGGCAAGTGATGTAAGCGAGTCGCAGCTACGATACAGCAACCACAAACATCACACACACACATCACACAGTCACACACACACACATCACACACATCATACACACACAATCACACACACAATCACAAAATCACATCACACACACACATCACACAGTCACATACACACATCACACACACAATCACAAAATCACATCACACACACACATCACACAGTCACATACACACATCACACACATCACACACACAATCACATACACACATCACACACACACACAATCACATACACACATCACACATCATACACACACACAATCACACAAAATCACTAACAACAACCACATACACACATCACACACAAACATCACATACACAATCACATACACACACATCATACACACACATCACACACAATCCCATACACAAACATCACATACACAATCACACAATCACAGATACACACATCACACACACACAATTACAGATACAAACATCACACACAATCACACAATCACAGATACAAACATCACACACACAATCACACAATCACAGATACAAACATCACACACACAATCACACAATCACAGATACAAACATCACACACAATCACACAATCACAGATACAAACATCACACACACAATCACAGATACAAACATCACACACACAATCACAGATACAAACATGACACACATAATCACAGATACAAACATCACATACACAATCACAGATACAAACATCACACACACATCACACAATCACAGATACAAACATCTCATACACAATCACACAATCACAGAGATGCACAGTAAGTGATTGGGTGATTGAGTGATTTTTAAAATGGGTGAGCGAGTGCGTTCGTAGGCGAGTGAGCGGGTAGGTGAGTGGCAGAGTGGTTGTGTGTGTGGGGGTGAGCGAGCGAGTGGGTGAGCAAGCGAGCGGGTGGGTGAGTGGGTAAGTGTACGTCTAAGTGGGTGGATGGGTGGGTGAGCGAGTGGGCGGGTGAGTGAGTGGGTGAGCGGGTGAGCGAGCGGGTGAGTGGGTGGATGAGTGAGTGGGTGGCTGAGTGGGTGAGCGGATGAGCGAGCGGGTGAGTGAGTGGGTGAGTGAGTGGATAAGTGGGTGAGTGAGTGGGTGAGTGAGTGGATAAGTGGGTGAGCAAGCGGGTGAGTGAGTGGATGAGTGAGTGGGTGAGCGGGTGAGTGAGTGGATGAGTGGGTGAGTGAGCGGGTGAGCGAGCGGGTGAGCGAGCGGGTGAGTGAGTGGATGAGTGAGTGGATGAGTGAGTGAGTGTGTGAGTGAGTGGGTGAGTGAGTGAGTGAGCGAGTGGGTGAGTGAGTGGGTGAGCGAGTGGGTGAGCGAGTGGGTGAGTGAGCGAGTGGGTGAGTGGGTGAGTGAGTGGATGAGTGGGTGAGTGAGTGGGTGAGTGGGTGAGTGAGTGGGTGAGCGAGTGAGTGAGCAAGCGAGTGGGTGAGTGAGTGGGTGGGTGAGTGAGTGGGCGAGTGAGTGGATGAGTGGGTGAGTGAGTGGGTGAGCGAGTGAGTGAGTGAGCGGGTGAGTGGGTGAGCGAGCGGGTGAGTGGGTGAGTGAGTGGGTGAGTGGGTGAGTGAGTGGATGAGTGAGTGGGTGAGCGAGTGAGTGAGTGAGCAAGCGAGTGGGTGAGCGAACGGGTGAGCGGGTGAGCGAGTGGGTGAGTGAGTGGGTGAGCGAGTAAGTGAGCGAGCATGAACTCACCGTTTCTCTTCCCAGGCTCTCCTTTCCCTCCTCCTGTCGATTCTTCTCAACAGAGATTCCTGTGACCACCACAACGCCTCACTGAGCACTCTCACCCTCACCATCTACTCACCCTCACCATCTACTCACCCTCACTCACTCACCCTCACTCACTCACCCTCACTCACCCTCACCATCTACTCACCCTCACCATCTACTCACCCTCACTCACTCACCCTCACTCACTCACCCTCACTCACTCACCCTCACCATCTACTCACCCTCACTCACGCACCCTCACTCACTCACCCTCACTCACTCACTCACCCTCACTCACCCTCACCATCTACTCACCCTCACCATCTACTCACCCTCACTCACTCACCCTCACTCACTCACTCACCCACCCTCACTCACTCACCCTCACCATCTACTCACCCTCACTCACTCACCCTCACCATCTACTCACCCTCACCATCTACTCACCCTCACTCACTCACCCTCACTCACCCTCACCCTCACTCACCCTCACCATCTACTCACCCTCACCATCTACTCACCTTCACTCACTCACCCTCACTCACCCTCACCCTCACTCACCCTCACCATCTACTCACCCTCACCATCTACTCACCCTCACCATCTACTCACCCTCACCATCTACTCACCCTCACCATCTACTCACCCTCACTCACTCACCCTCACCATCTACTCACCCTCACCATCTACTCACCCTCACTCACCCTCACTCACTCACCCTCACCATCTACTCACCCTCACCATCTACTCACCCTCACTCACTCACCCTCACTCACTCACTCACCCTCACTCACTCACCCTCACTCACTCACCCTCACCATCTACTCACCCTCACCATCTACTCACCCTCACTCACTCACCCTCACTCACTCACCCTCACTCACTCACCCTCACCATCTACTCACCCTCACTCACTCACCCTCACCATCTACTCACCCTCACTCACTCACCATCTACTCACCCTCACTCACTCACCCTCACCATCTACTCACCCTCACTCACTCACCCTCACTCACTCACTCTCACCATCTACTCACCCTCTCACCCACCCTCACCCTCACCCACCCTCACCCACACAACCGCCATTCGCCACTAAGCACCAGTGACGTCACCACGGCGTCTGTGCCCGGCCAGGTGCACCTTGAGGCTATCACGTGAAGTGTCACAGGCTCACTGCTGACAGGAGGACGTCACGGGGCAGACCCAGCAGGTGCCACGGGTCGACTGACTTAGATGACTGAGATGAGTGGCTGATGCACCACCTGTGCCCCCTACTGTGCCAACTTGCTGTGCTTTAGCCACCCGGCGCTCCGCTCGTTGTTGTGAGCGTCGCTCCTCCGCCCTCCGTTGTTGTTGGAGGGCGACTGCCTCCAACTGCCCAGTAGCGTCCTTCACGAGCCTCCTCCACAGAGGCCGATCTTGACACCGCTGGTACCAATCACCCTCACCCACCCACCCCACTCACCCACGATCCCACTTACCCACCCACTCACAGGAGTTGGTTACTCCGATATCCAAAGCTTCGCAATAACCACTCACACACTCACACACACACCCACTCACACACTCACTCACACACCCAAACACCCACACACCCATTCACACACCCACTCACACACCCACTCACACATCCACTCACACACCCACCCACCCACTCACCCACAACAACAACAGCCATTCGCCTCTAAGTGGTGGTGACGTCACCTCGACGCTTGTGCCAGGCTATGTGCACCTTGAGGCTACGTGAAGTGTCGAACGCCCGTGGGCAGGAGGTCACGGGGCAGACCCAGCAGGTGCCACGGGTCGACTGACACTCACACACCCACTCACTCACACACACACATACCCACCCACACACACCCACCCACACCCACTCACACACCCACCCACACCCACTCACACACCCACCCACACCCACTCACACACCCACCCACACCCACCCACCCACCCACATCCACCCACCCACACACACACACACTCACACCCACCCACCCACACACACCCACCCACCCACACCCACCCACACACACCCACCCACCCACACCCACCCACACACCCACACCCACCCACACACCCACACACCCACCCACCCACACCCACCCACACCCACCCACACACACACCCACACACCCACCCACACACACCCACACACACCCACCCACCCACACACACCCACCCACCCACACCCACCCACACACACCCACCCACACTCACACCCACCCACACTCACACCCACCCACACACACCCCCACCCACCCACACCCACCCACCCACACACCTCATCAAACCGCCTGCGTTTGCCCGACGGTCGATCGTCTTCGCTGTCGTTCCCAGAGTCGCCACCTCCCTGACCCCTCCCCTCCTCGCCCTCCCCCTCCCCGCCATCCCCCTCCTCCACCTCGTCGTCGTCTCTGAAGATGTGATCGTACGCCGGCACGTCCACCTCATCGTCCTTTCTTACAAGCAGCTTCACCTGCTCGCGATTTCCCGGCCGACGCCGTCAATCCACGGTGGGTCAAAACAAATGTTTTTCTGTTTTAAAGCTTTCGTGACTGCAGTCATTCATAATCTTAGTTTTTTTTCGGTAAAGTCACGTTGAAGGGAAACAACAAAATAATAAAACAATATATAAAACAATATAAAAAAAACCAACACACCTGGAGACGACCGTTTGAGTTATGGTCGAAACGTCGTGATAATTTTTTTTATTGTTTTATATATGTTTTATTATTTTGTTGATTCCCTTCAACGTGGTGACTTTACCGAAAAAACTAAGAATATAAAATGTTTTTCTGTTACACTCGTATAGGACGGCCATCGTTTATTGCACACGCTTTTATTTAACTCGCTCTGTCTGCTGCTGCTGCTGCTGTTGTTGTCTTGTAACTCGATTTTAACCCCACTTGCCAACGTGGCATCAAAAAATACAAATATATTTTACAAACATTATTTTGTATACGTCATGTTACAGCTTGGCTCTAATCGTCCACGCTCAGCTCACGTTGGCTGTAATTGGCCACGGGGCCCCCTTACGCCGTGGCAAACTTCGGGGCAACTTCCCGGAGTCGTGGAGTTCTGCCATTACTAGCACGCCACGTCTGATGAAAGCCTGTTTTTTTTTAAGTATTTTTTTTTATATATATATTACTTATTAATGGAGAAAGAACGGATAACCGCACTGTGACGCTGTCAACGCGTTGCCTGGAACCCCCTCCAGGTGGTCACCAGAGCCCAAGGGCAGCAGATTTCCCGTGAAGCACCCTGTACTGCGGCGGTGATGGCCATGACGGTTGTGGTGGTAGCGGTGGTGGTAGTGGTGGTGGTGGTTATGACCTGGGTGTGGTGGTGGTGGTTGTGGTGGTGGTTGTGGTGGTGGTGATGACCTGCGTGTGGTGGTTGTGGTGGTGGTGATGACCTGTGTGTGGTGGTGGTGGTTGTGGTGATGACCTGCGTGTGGTGGTGGTGGTGGTTATGACCTGGGTGTGGTGGTGGTGGTTGTGGTGGTGGTGGTTGTGGTGATGACCTGCGTGTGGTGGTTGTGGTAGTGGTTGTGGTGGTGGTTGTGGTGATAACCTGCGTGTGGTGGTGGTGGTGGTGGTGATGGTGGTGGTTGTGGTGATGACCTGCGTGTGGTGATGGTGGTGGTTGTGGTGGTGGTTGTGGTGATGACCTGCGTGTGGTGGTGGTGGTGGTGATGGTGGTGGTTGTGGTGATGACCTGCGTGTGGTGATGGTGGTGGTTGTGGTAGTGGTGGTGGTTGTGGTGATGACCTGCGTGTGGTGGTGGTGGTGGTGGTTGTGGTGGTGGTTGTGGTGATGACCTGCGTGTGGTGGTGGTGGTTGTGGTAGTGGTTGTGGTGGTGGTTGTGGTGATGACCTGCGTGTGGTGGTGGTGGTGGTTGTGGTGATGACCTGCGTGTGGTGGTGGTTGTGGTGGTGGTTGTGGTGATGACCTGCGTGTGGTGGTGGTGGTGGTGGTGGTGATGGTGGTGGTTGTGGTGATGACCTGCGTGTGGTGATGGTGGTGGTTGTGGTAGTGGTGGTGGTTGTGGTGATGACCTGCGTGTGGTGGTGGTGGTTGTGGTGATGACCTGCGTGTGGTGGTTGTGGTAGTGGTTGTGGTGGTGGTTGTGGTGATGACCTGCGTGTGGTGGTGGTGGTGGTGGTGATGGTGGTGGTTGTGGTGATGACCTGCGTGTGGTGATGGTGGTGGTTGTGGTAGTGGTGGTGGTTGTGGTGATGACCTGCGTGTGGTGGTGGTGGTTGTGGTGGTGGTTGTGGTGATGACCTGCGTGTGGTGGTGGTGGTTGTGGTAGTGGTGGTGGTTGTGGTGATGACCTGCGTGTGGTGGTGGTGGTGGTTGTGGTGATGACCTGCGTGTGGTGGTGGTGGTTGTGGTAGTGGTTGTGGTGGTGGTTGTGGTGATGACCTGCGTGTGGTGGTGGTGGTGGTTGTGGTGGTGGTTGTGGTGATGACCTGCGTGTGGTGGTGGTAGTGGTTGCTGCGTGTGGTGGTGGTAGTGGTGGTGGTTGTGGTGATGACCTGCGTGTGGTGGTGGTGGTGGTTGTGGTAGTGGTGGTGGTTGCTGCGTGTGGTGGTGGTGGTTGTGGTGGTGGTGATGACCTGCGTGTGGTTGTGGTGGTGGTTGTGGTGGTGGTTGTGGTGATGACCTGCGTGTGGTGGTGGTAGTGGTGGTGGTGGTGGTTGTGGTGATGACCTGCGTGTGGTGGTGGTGGTGGTGGTTGTGGTGGTGGTTGTGGTGATGACCTGCGTGTGGTTGTAGGCGTTGACCAGGTCGACTGGACGGTGGGAGTCGAGCACGAAGATGGTGGAGCCTTCGGTGGGCTGCAGCGTCTCCAGCAGATCCACTGTGGCCCCGCAGTTCACCAGCAGGAAGTGGGAGAACTGGGGACACACACACAGGGGGTGAGTGGCAGGGTGGGTGGGTGGGTGGGTCAGTGGGTGAGTGAGTGAGTGGGTGGGTCATTGGGTGAGTGGGTGGGTGAGTGGGTGAGTGGCAGGGTGGGTGGGTCATTGGGTGAGTGAGTGGGTCATTGGGTGAGTGAGTGAGTGGGTGGGTCATTGGATGAGTGAGTGGGTGGGTGAGTGGGTGAGTGAGTGAGTGAGTGGGTGAGTGAATGGGTGAGTTATTGGGCGAGTGAGTGGGTGAGTGGCAGGGTGGGTGGGTGGGTCATTGGGTGAGTGAGTGAGTGGGTGGGTGAGTGGCAGGGTGGGTGGGTGGGTCATTGGGTGAGTGAGTGGGTGGGTGAGTGGGTGAGTGGGTGGGTCAGTGGGTGAGTGAGTGAATGGGTGAGTGAGTGAATGGGTGAGTGGGTGGGTCAGTGGGTGAGTGAGTGGGTGAGTGGGTGAGTGAGTGGGTGATTGAGTGGGTAAGTGGGTGAGTGAGTGAGTGAGTGGGTGAGTGGGTGGGTGAGTTATTGGGTGAGTGAGTGGGTGAGTGGCAGGGTGGGTGGGTGGGTCAGTGGGTGAGTGAGTGAGTGGGTGAGTGAGTGAATGGGTGAGTGGGTGGGTCATTGGGTGAGTGGGTGGGTGAGTGGGTTAGTGGGTGAGTGGGTGGGTCAGTGGGTGAGTGAGTGAGTGGGTGAGTGAGTGAATGGGTGAGTGGGTGGGTCAGTGGGTGAGTGAGTGGGTGAGTGGGTGAGTGAGTGGGTGATTGAGTGGGTAAGTGGGTGAGTGAGTGAGTGGGTGGGTGAGTGGGTGAGTGAATCAGTGGGTGAGTGGGTGAGTGAGTGAATGGGTGAGTGGGTGGGTGAGTTATTGGGTGAGTGAGTGGGTGAGTGGCAGGGTGGGTGGGTGAGTGAGTGGGTGGGTGAGTGAGTGGGTGGGTCATTGGGTGAGTGAGTGGGTGGGTGAGTGGGTGAGTGGGTGGGTCAGTGGGTGAGTGAGTGGGTGAGTGAGTGAATGGGTGAGTGGGTGGGTCAGTGGGTGGGTGAGTGGGTGAGTGAGTGGGTGATTGAGTGGGTAAGTGGGTGAGTGAGTGAGTGAGTGGGTGAGTGAGTGGGTGGGTTAGTTATTGGGTGAGTGAGTGGGTGAGTGGCAGGGTGGGTGGGTGAGTGAGTGGGTGGGTGAGTGAGTGAGTGGGTGGGTCATTGGGTGAGTGAGTGGGTGAGTGGGTGGGTGAGTGGGTGGGTCAGTGGGTGAGTGAGTGAGTGAGTGGGTGAGTGAGTGAATGGGTGAGTGGGTGGGTCAGTGGGTGGGTGAGTGGGTGAGTGCGTGAGTGAGTGGGTGATTGAGTGGGTGGGTGAGTTATTGGGTGAGTGAGTGGATGAGTGAGTGAGTGGATGAGTGAGTGAGTGAGTGGGTGAGTGAGTGGGTGAATGAGTGAGTGAGTGGGTGAGTGAGTGGGCGAGTGAGTGGGTGAGTGAGTGGGCGACTGAGTGGGCGAGTGGGTGAGTGGATGAGTGGATGAGTGGGTCAGTGGGTGAGTGTGTAGATGAGTGGGCGGCTGAGTGTGTGGCTGAGTGGGTGGGAGAGTGTTCGCGTGAATGGGTGAGTGAGTGGGTGGATGAGAGATTGGGTGTGTGAGTGAGTGAGTGAGAGAGTGGCTGAGTGGGTGGCTGAGTGGGTCAGTGAGTAGATGAGCGAGTGGGTGGGAGTGTAGTTGCGTGAATTGGTGAGTGAGTGGATGAGTGAGTGGGTGAACGATTGATTGGGTGGGTGAGTGAATGGGTGATTGAGTGGGTGGATGTGTGGGTGGCTGAGTGAGTCAGTGAGAGAGTGGCTGAGTGGGTGGCTGAGTGCGTCAGTGAGTAGATGAGTGAGTGGGTGAACGATTGATTGAGTGTGTGGATGAGTGGGTGGCTGAGTGAGTCAGTGAGACTGACCGGGTGATTGTGTGAGTAGGTGGGCAAGTCGGAGAGTAGAGTAGGTGAGCGTGTCTGGTGAGCGTGTCTGGTGAGCGTGTCTGGTGAGCGTGTCTGGTGAGGGGTCTAGTGAGGGGTCTGGTGAGGGGTCTGGTGAGCGTGTCTGGTGAGCGTGTCTGGTGAGCGTGTCTGGTGAGGGGTCTAGTGAGGGGTCTGGTGAGGGGTCTGGTGAGCGTGTCTGGTGAGCGTGTCTGGTGAGCGTGTCTGGTGAGCGTGTCTGGTGAGGGGTCTGGTGAGGGGGTCTGGTGAGCGTGTCTGGTGAGCGTGTCTGGTGAGCGTGTCTGGTGAGCGTGTCTGGTGAGCGTGTCTGGTGAGGGGTCTGGTGAGGGGTCTGGTGAGCGTGTCTGGTGAGCGTGTCTGGTGAGCGTGTCTGGTGAGCGTGTCTGGTGAGCGTGTCTGGTGAGCGTGTCTGGTGAGCGTGTCTGGTGAGCGTGTCTGGTGAGGGGTCTGGTGAGCGTGTCTGGTGAGCGTGTCTGGTGAGCGTGTCTGGTGAGCGTGTCTGGTGAGCGTGTCTGGTGAGCGTGTCTGGTGAGGGGTCTGGTGAGGGGTCTGGTGAGCGTGTCTGGTGAGCGTGTCTGGTGAGCGTGTCTGGTGAGCGTGTCTGGTGTGTCTGGTGAGCGTGTCTGGTGAGCGTGTCTGGTGAGCGTGTCTGGTGAGGGGTCTGGTGAGGGGTCTGGTGAGCGTGTCTGGTGAGCGCGTCTGGTGAGCGTGTCTGGTAAGCGTGTCTGGTGAGCGTGTCTGGTGAGCATGTCTGGTGAGCGTGTCTGGTGAGGGGGTCTGGTGAGCGTGTCTGGTGAGCGTGTCTGGTGAGTGTGTCTGGTGAGCATGTCTGGTGAGCGTGTCTGGTGAGGGGGTCTGGTGAGCGTGTCTGGTGAGCGTGTCTGGTGTGTCTGGTAAGCGTGTCTGGTGAGCGTGTCTGGTGAGCGTGTCTGGTGAGCCTGTCTGGTGAGCGTGTCTGGTGTGTCTGGTAAGCGTGTCTGGTGAGCGTGTCTGGTGAGCGTGTCTGGTGAGCGTGTCTGGTGAGCGTGTCTGGTGAGCGTGTCTGGTGAGCGTGTCTGGTGAGCGTGTCTGGTGAGCGTGTCTGGTGTGTCTGGTGAGCGTGTCTGGTGAGGGGGTCTGGTGAGCGTGTCTGGTGAGCGTGTCTGGTGAGGGGTCTGGTGAGCGTGTCTGGTGAGCGTGTCTGGTGAGCGTGTCTGGTGAGCGTGTCTGGTGAGCGTGTCTGGTGTGTCTGGTAAGCGTGTCTGGTGAGCGTGTCTGGTGAGCGTGTCTGGTGAGCGTGTCTGGTGAGCGTGTCTGGTGTGTCTGGTAAGCGTGTCTGGTGAGCGTGTCTGGTGAGCGTGTCTGGTGAGCGTGTCTGGTGAGCGTGTCTGGTGAGCGTGTCTGGTGAGCGTGTCTGGTGAGCGTGTGCATCAGCAGTACCTGGTCTCTGTGTTCAGCGAACGTCTCCTCCAACTCGCGTAGCCCTGACACAGTCAACAGAGTGTACTGCACCTGGTCACACTGGAACAGGGCCTGCAGCAGTAGCAGCAGCAACAAGATCATCATCAGCAGTAGCAGCAGCAGTCAGATCATCATCAGCAGCAGCAGCAACAAGATCATCGTCATCATCATCAGCAATAAGATCGTCATCATCAGCAGTAGTAGTTGCATCAGCAACATCAGCAGCAGCAGTAGGAACAGGAGTAGCACCAGCAGCAGTAAGATCATCATCAGCAGCAGCAGTAGTAGCATCAGCAGCAGTAGTAGTATCAGCAGCAGTAACATCATCATCAGCAGCAGTAGTAGTAGTATCAGCAGCAGTAGTAGTATCAGCAGTAGTAGTATCAGCAGCAGTAACATCATCAGCAGCAGCAGTAGTAGTATCAGCAGCAGTAACATCATCAGCAGCAGCAGTAGTAGTATCAGCAGCAGTAAGCTCATCATCAGCAGCAAGCTCAGCATCAGCAGTAGTAGTATCAGCAACATCATAATCATCATCAGTAGCAGTATCAGTAACATCATGATCATCATCAGCAGTAGCAGTATCATAATCATCATCAGCAGCAGTATCAGTAACATCATAATCATCATCATCAGCAGCAGTATCGTCACCAGCAGTAGTAGTAGCATTAGCAACATCTGAACGAAACAAACCATGCAAACAAAACTATTTTTATTGACCAGGTGAGGCCCCTTTGAGCTACTGCTGTGTAGATCTCCTATCGGCGACGTGGCCATCACAATGATAGCAGCTCCACCACGTGGCTGATGTCATCATCATCACCACGTGGCTGATGTCGTCATCATCATCACCACGTGCCTGATGTCGTCATCATCATCACTACGTGCCTGATGTCACCATCATCATCATCACCACGTGGCTGATGTCATCATCATCACCACGTGGCTGATGTCATCATCATCATCATCACCACGTGGCTGATGTCATAATCATCATCACCACGTGGACATTCACAGCAGCAGCCAAATCCTCTGAACGCAGAGAGACCCACAGAGATCCACAGAGACCCACAGAGACCCACAGAGACCCACAGAGAATACACAGAGACCCACAGAGAATACACAGAGACCCATAGAGAATACACAGAGACCCACAGAGAATACACAGAGACCCATAGAGAATACATAGAGACCCATAGAGACCCATAGAGACACACAGAGACCCACAGAGATCCACAGAGACCCACAGAGACCCACAGAGACCCACAGAGACCCATAGAGACCCACAGAGACCCACAGAGACCCACAGAGACCCACAGAGATCCACAGAGACCCACAGAGACCAAGATAGAACCATAGAGACCCACAGAGACCCACAGAGACCCACAGAGACCCACAGAGACCAAGATAGAACCATAGAGCAGCAGCCAAATCCTCTGAACGCGTGGTGGTGGTGGTGGTGACGTTGATTCTAAATGTGGAGGGGAAAACCGGAGGACCTGGAGACATTCACACAGTGACCACCATGGGGAGAGAGACAGACAGACAGAGAGAGAGACAGACAGAGAGAGACAGACAGAGACAGAGAGACAGAGAGAGATAGAGAGAGACAGAGAGAGACACAGACTCCGCATAGACAGCAGCAGCAGGCATTGTCAGGGTCGGGATCGAACACACGCCTCCTGTACACCAGGCGAGGTAGTCAACATCTCCTAGCCACTGTGGTGTCAGGATCTAACCCACGACCTCCTGTAGACCAAATGAGGTAGTCAACATCTCCTAGCCACTGTGGTGTCAAGGTCAGGATCTAACCCACGACCTCCTGTATACCAGGCGAGGTAGTCAACATCTCCTAGCCACTGTGGTGTCAGAGTCAGGATCTAACCCACGACCTCCTGTATACCAGGCGAGGTAGTCAACATCTCCTAGCCACTGTGGGTGTCAGGGTCAGGATCTAACCCACGACCTCCTGTAGATCAGGCGAGGTAGTAAACATCTCCTAGCCACTGTGGTGTCAGGGTCAGGATCTAACCCACGACCTCCTGTAGACCAGGCGAGGTAGTCAACATCTCCTAGCCACTGTGGTGTCAGAGTCAGGATCTAACCCACGACCTCCTGTAGACCAGGCGAGGTAGTCAACATCTCCTAGCCACTGTGGTGTCAGGATCTAACCCACGACCTCCTGCATGCCAGGCGAGGTAGTCAACATCTCCTAGCCACTGTGGTGTCAGGGTCAGGATCTAACCCACGACCTCCTGTAGACCAGGCGAGGTAGTCAACATCTCCTAGCCACTGTGGTGTCAGGGTCAGGATCTAACCCACGACCTCCTGTAGACCAGGCGAGGTAGTCAACATCTCCTAGCCACTGTGGTGTCAGGGTCAGGATCTAACCCACGACCTCCTGTAGACCAGGCGAGGTAGTCAACATCTCCTAGCCACTGTGGTGTCAGGGTCAGGATCTAACCCACGACCTCCTGCATGCCAGGCGAGGTAGTCAACATCTCCTAGCCACTGTGGTGTCAGGGTCAGGATCTAACCCACGACCTCCTGCATGCCAGGCGAGGTAGTCAACATCTCCTAGCCTCAGTGGTGTGATGGTGTGAGTGTGGCTACCTGGATGATCTTGCAGGCACAGAGAGAGTCCACATCCACAGCCAGCACGATGAGCACCCTCTGTTTCGGAACAAAGACAAAGGTCCCCCGTGTAGCTTTCAACAGGCTGCAGGGGCAAGTGCAGTCAGTGACACTCAGACAAAGGTACAGACAAAGGTCTCCCGTATAGCCCACACGGGCTATCGGGGAAAGTGCAATCAGTGGCACACATACAAATGCACAGACGCATGTCCACCATACAGCCCACGAAGGATGTAGGGGCAAGTGCAGCGAGTGACACATCAAGCAAAGGTACAGACAAATGTCCCCCGTATAGCCCGCACAGGCTCTAGGGCCAAGTGCAAACAATGACTAAGATCCCCCGTGTAGCCTCTCGCAGGGCTGTAGGAACAAGTGCTGTTAGCAGCAGCAGCAGCTACCAGCAATGTGGCACACAGAGGGGGTGGGTGGCCAGCATCACCACGCCCGGCCGCCTTTGTCTCTCCCTTAGTGGCGATGCACCGCGTAGTTACTGTGTGTGTATATTTATATCTTAAGGCTGAGTCGACATAAAGGGTTTGAGACGTTTTAGAGCTGTCCCATGGTGTACCCACATTTTACCTCGCCACTCCCACGCCCGTCAAACCCCTTATCGGTGCTGCCTACTTCATTATAGACCAATCAAGACACGTGTTGCTCACCCCGTATAACCATTATAAATAGCAACGTTCATCCTATACACTACACTATACACTACACACTACATTATACACTACACACTATATTATACACTATACTATACGCTACATTATACACTACACACTATATTATACACTGCACTACACGCTACATTATACACTACACACTATACTATACACTACATTATACACTACACACTACATTATACACTACACACTACATTATACACTACACACTACATTATACACTACACACTATATTATACACTGCACTATATTATACATTATACACTACACACTATATTATACAATACACTACACTATATGATACACTGCACTATATTATATATTATACACTACACTATACACTATATTATACACTATACTATACACTACATTATACACTAACACACTACACTATATTATACACTGCACTATCATACACTATACACTACACTATACAACCTTATACATTACACTACACACTACATTATACACTACACACTATATTATACATTATACACTACACACTACACTATATTATACACTATACACTACACTATATTATACACTATACACTACACTATATTATACACTACATTATACACTATACACTCACACTACACACTACATTATACACTGCACTATATTATACATTATACACTCACACTACACTATACACTACATTATACACTGCACTATATTATACACTATACACTACATTATACACTGCACTATACTATACACTACATTATACACTACACTATATTATACACTATACTATACACTACATCATACACTACACGCTACATTATACACTACATTATGCACTACACTATACACTACATTATACACTACACACTGCACTATATTATACACTATACACTACACTATATTATACACTACGCTATACACTACATTATACACTATACACTATATTATACACTACGCTATACACTACATTATACACTACACACTACACTACACTATACACTACACACTACATTATACACTACACTAGACACTATACACTACACTTTACAGCCCGTTCCACTTATAAATCTCAACGTTCATCCTACAAAGTCCCATCGCAAGGGAGAAACACAAAATGTGGCTATTGTTGCTCTCCTCTTCGCTGTATGAACCTTAAACATCAAATACCCTCTAGAAATATATAAAGCTGAACCCTAGGGGTTGACACTCCTTTACACTACACCATGCACTACTATACACGACACTATGCACTACTATACACTATTACATACTACACTTTACACTCCTTTATACTACACTATACACTATGCACTACTATACACTACACTGTACACTACAATACACTATTATACACTACACTATAAACTACACTATGCACTACTATACACTATTATATACTACACTGTACACTACAATACACTACTATACACTATACTATACACTATTATACACTACACTATACACTACTATATACTACACTATACACTACTATATACTACACTATACACTCCTTTATACTACACTATGCACTACTATACACTACACTGTACACTACAATACACTATTATACACTACACTATAAACTACACTATGCACTACTATACACTATTATATACTACACTGTACACTACAATACACTATTATACACACCACTATAAACTACACTATGCACTACTATACACTATTATATACTACACTGTACACTACAATACACTATTATACACTATACTATAAACTACACTATGCACTACTATACACTATTATATACTACACTGTACACTACTATACACTATACTATACACTATTATACACTACACTATACACTACTATATACTACACTATGCACTACTATACACTACTATATACTACACTATGCACTACAATACACTACACTGTACACTACAATACACTATTATACACTACACTATAAACTACACTATGCACTACTATACACTATTATATACTACACTGTACACTACAATACACTATTATACACTACACTATAAACTACACTATGCACTACTATACACTACACTGTACACTACAATACACTATTATACACTACACTATAAACTACACTATGCACTACTATACACTACACTGTACACTACAATACACTATTATACACTACACTATAAACTACACTATGCACTACTATACACTACACTATACACTACTATACACTATTATATACTACACTGTACACTACAATACACTACACTATACACTACAATACACTATTATACACTACACTATACACTTCAATACACTAGTCTGGACTACACTCCTATACACAACCCTATACTATATACACTTCTATACACTATTATGCCACTACACTACCATAATAACAACAATAATAAGTCACGGCGTGAGGTAAAGTTATGGTAATGTGATGGTAACGCTGTGTGGTTGTATGGAGATTTTACCACACACCACAACAATACTATTAAGTCACGGCGTGAGGTAAAGCTATGGTAATGTGATGGTAACGCTGTGTGGATGTATGGAGATTTTACCACACACACAATACTAATAAGTCACGGCGTATGTGAGGTAAAGTTATGGTAATGTGATGGTAACGCTGTGTGGATGTATGGAGATTTTACCACACACACAATACTAATAAGTCACGGCGTATGTGAGGTAAAGTTATGGTAATGTGATGGTAACGCTGTGTGGATGTATGGAGATTTTACCACACACAACAATACTAATAAGTCACGGCGTGAGGTACAGTTATGGTAATGTGATGGTAACGCTGTGTGGATGTATGGAGATTTTACCACACACCACAACAATACTATTAAGTCACGGCGTGAGGTACAGTTATGGTAATGTGATGGTAGCGCTGTGTGGATGTATGGAGATTTTACCACACACAACAATACTAATACGTCACGGCGTGAGGTAAAGTTATGGTAATGTAATGGTAACGCTGTGTGGATGTATGGAGATTTTACCACACACAACAATACTAATACGTCACGGCGTGAGGTAAAGTTATGGTAATGTGATGGTAACGCTGTGTGGATGTATGGAGATTTTACCACACACCACAACAATACTATTAAGTCACGGCGTGAGGTAAAGTTATGGTAATGTGATGGTAACGCTGTGTGGATGTATGGAAATTCTACCACACACACAATACTATTAAGTCACGGCACGAGGTAAAGTTATGGTAATCTGATGGTAACGCTGTGTGGATGTATGGAGATTTTACCACACACCACAACAATACTATTAAGTCACGGCGTGAGGTAAAGTTATGGTAATGTGATGGTAACGCTGTGTGGATGTATGGAGATTTTACCACACACACAATACTAATAAGTCACGGCGTATGTGAGGTAAAGTTATGGTAATGTGATGGTAACGCTGTGTGGATGTATGGAGATTTTACCACACACAACAATACTAATAAGTCACGGCGTGAGGTAAAGTTATGGTAATGTGATGGTAACGCTGTGTGGATGTATGGAAATTGTTTTACCTCACGACAGATCACGTCATAGAACTCCTTCTTAAAATCCGACAGAAACATCGTCGCAAGCCAGCAGCTAATTGTTAGCTATTAAAACACAAAACGCTTTAAGTTTTATCGTTAAATCGGTGGTAAAAACGCATCAATCCGATCGCGATGTTCGCGCTCCGCAGAGATCGATCGCGAATTTTGGCGCCAAAAACCACCCAGCCCCGCCTCTCGCCTGCCCTGCCCTGCCCCCTGAGCTACAGCAGCAAGACGCGAGCTGATTGGTCAGAAACTGGGAGGGTGGGGACTGTTGATGGGGTGAGCCGGCCAATAGGACGGCGGCCATTTGGTCGCTGAGGTTAACGATAGTAAGACGTCATCCGGAAGACGTCTTCTGGAAGACTTCCGCGGAATAAAAACAAGAACACGTCTTCCGGAAGCTATCATCCGGAATATATTTTTGAATCAATACATTAAAACGGGAAAATATCTTCCGGTAGAGGTAACTTTTGAATTAATCTTCCAGAAGACGTCTTCTGAATCTTCGCATTGACATAAAAACTTTAAAACGTCTTCCGGAAGATTTCATTAAATGATTCGTGAATAAATCTTCCGGAAGATTTGAAACAAAGGTGCCCCAGGTAGCCTCTAGCAGTCTGTAGGGGCAAGTGTTGTTACACAGACAAAGCTCCCCCAGGTAGCCTCTAGCAGGGCTGTAGGGGCAAGTGCTGTTACACAGACACAGCTCCCCCAGGTAGCCTCTAGCAGGGCTGTAGGGGCAAGTGTTGTTACACAGACAAAGCTCCCCCAGGTAGCCTCTAGCAGGGCTGTAGGGTCAAGTGTTGTTACACAGACAAAACTCCCCCAGGTAGCCTCTAGCAGTCTGTAGGGGCAAGTGTTGTTAGATAGACAAAGCTCCCCCAGGTAGCCTCTAGCAGGGCTGTAGGGGCAAGTGCTGTTACACAGACAAAGCTCCCCCAGGTAGCCTCTAGCAGGGCTGTAGGGGCAAGTGCTGTTACACAGACAAAGCTCCCCAGGTAGCCTCTAGCAGGGCTGTAGGGGCAAGTGCCGTGACACAGAGAAAGCTCCCCCAGGTAGCCTCTAGCAGGCTGTAGGGGCAAGTGCTGCTAGTAGGGAGTAGCACCACCTATGATACACACACAGACAAAGCTCCCCCAGGTAGCCTCTAGCGTGCTGTAGGGGCAAGTGCTGTTAGCGAGCACCTATGAAGGCTACCGGCACTGTGGCTACACACAGAGGGGGTGGGTGGCCAGCACCACAACGCCCGGCCGCCTTTGTCTCCCCAGTGGCGATGTTCACTGCACCACCACCACCACCGCTGCACCAGGCAATCATTTGAGGCTGAGTCGACTCAAGCGCCCACGAATTTCTTCTCGTGGACAGCAGGGGGCAATAGAGCAGCTCTGACGTGGCTCATAGAGTCACAGACTGTGTGTGTGTACACGTGTGTGTGTGTCACTGTGTGTGTGTACACGTGTGTGTGTGTACACGTGTGTGTGTCACTGTGTGAGTGTGTACACGTGTGTGTGTCACTGTGAGTGTGTGTACACGTGTGTGTGTCACTGTGTGTGTACACGTGTGTGTGTGTACACGTGTGTGTACACGTGTGTGTGTCACTGTGAGTGTGTGTACACGTGTGTGTGTCACTGTGAGTGTGTACACGTGTGTGTGTCACTGTGTGTGTGTCACTCTGTGAGTGTGTACACGTGTGTGTCACTGTGTGTGTCACTGTGTGTGTACACGTGTGTGTCACTGTGTGTGTGTCATTGTGTGAGTGTGTACACGTGTGTGTCACTGTGTGTGTCACTGTGTGTGAGTGTGTACACGTGTGTGTCACTGTGTGTGTGTGTACACGTGTGTGTGGACATGTGTGTGTGTCACTGTGTGTGTGTCACTGTGTGTGTGTCACTGTGTGAGTGTGTACACGTGTGTGTCACTGTGTGTGTGTCACTGTGTGTGTGTGTACACGTGTGTGTCACTGTGTGTGTGTCACTGTGTGTGTGTCACTGTGTGTGTTACTGTGTGTGTGTGTCACTGTGTGAGTGTGTGTCACTGTGTGTCTCTGTGTGTGTCACTGTGTGTGTGTTACTGTGTGTGTGTCACTGTGTGTGTGTGTCACTGTGTGTGTCACTGTGTGTGTCACTGTGTGTGAGTGTGTACACGTGTGTGTACACGTGTGTGTCACTGTGTGTGTGTCACTGTGTGTGTCACTGTGTGTGTGTCACTGTGTGTCTCTGTGTGTGTCACTGTGTGTGTGTAACTGTGTGTGTGTCACTGTGTGTCTCTGTGTGTGTCACTGTGTGTGTGTTACTGTCTGTGTGTGTCACTGTGTGTGTGTGTGTCACTGTGTGTGTCACTGTGTGTGTCACTGTGTGTGAGTGTGTATACGTGTGTGTACACGTGTGTTTCACTGTGTGTGTGTCACTGTGTGTGTGTCACTGTGTGTGTGTCTCTGTGTGTGTCACTGTGTGTGTGTCACTGTGTGTGTCACTGTGTGTCTCTGTGTGTGTCACTGTGTGTGTGTAACTGTGTGTGTGTCACTGTGTGTGTGTCACTGTGTGTCTCTGTGTGTGTCACTGTGTGTGTGTAACTGTGTGTGTGTCACTGTGTGTGTGTCACTGTGTGTGTGTGTACACGTGTGTGTGTCACTGTGTGTGTGTGTACACGTGTGTGTGTCACTGTGTATGTGTCACTGTGTGTGTGTCACTGTGTGTGTGTACACGTGTGTGTGTCACTGTGTGTGTGTCACTGTGTGAGTGTGTACACGTGTGTGTCACTGTGTGTGTGTCACTGTGTGTGTGTGTACACGTGTGTGTCACTGTGTGTGTGTCACTGTGTGTGTGTCACTGTGTGTGTGTCACTGTGTGTGTTACTGTGTGTGTGTGTCACTGTGTGAGTGTGTGTCACTGTGTGTCTCTGTGTGTGTCACTGTGTGTGTGTTACTGTGTGTGTGTCACTGTGTGTGTGTGTCACTGTGTGTGTCACTGTGTGTGAGTGTGTACACGTGTGTGTACACGTGTGTGTCACTGTGTGTGTGTCACTGTGTGTGTCACTGTGTGTGTGTCACTGTGTGTCTCTGTGTGTGTCACTGTGTGTGTGTAACTGTGTGTGTGTCACTGTGTGTCTCTGTGTGTGTCACTGTGTGTGTGTTACTGTCTGTGTGTGTCACTGTGTGTGTGTGTCACTGTGTGTGTCACTGTGTGTGTCACTGTGTGTGAGTGTGTACACGTGTGTGTACACGTGTGTTTCACTGTGTGTGTGTCACTGTGTGTGTGTCACTGTGTGTGTGTCTCTGTGTGTGTCACTGTGTGTGTGTCACTGTGTGTGTCACTGTGTGTCTCTGTGTGTGTCACTGTGTGTGTGTAACTGTGTGTGTGTCACTGTGTGTGTGTCACTGTGTGTCTCTGTGTGTGTCACTGTGTGTGTGTAACTGTGTGTGTGTCACTGTGTGTGTGTCACTGTGTGTGTGTGTACACGTGTGTGTGTCACTGTGTGTGTGTGTACACGTGTGTGTGTCACTGTGTATGTGTCACTGTGTGTGTGTCACTGTGTGTGTGTACACGTGTGTGTGTCACTGTGTGTGTGTCACTGTGTGTGTGTGTCACTGTGTGTGTGTCACTGTGTGTGTGTACACGTGTGTGTTACTGTGTGTGTGTGTACACGTGTGTGTGTCACTGTGTGTGTGTGTACACGTGTGTGTGTCACTGTGTGTGTGTGTACACGTGTGTGTGTCACTGTGTGTGTGTCACTGTGTGTGTGTCACTGTGTGTGTCTGTGTGTGTCACTGTGTGTGTGTGTGTCACTGTGTGTGTCACTGTGTGTGTGTCACTGTGTGTGTGTGTGTACACGTGTGTGTGTCACTGTGTGTGTGTGTACACGTGTGTGTGAGTCAGATGCCTTCTATGACCTCCTGTCACAGGTGCTGGCTAAAGTGGCCACTCGGGATAGAGTCATCATGTTGGGTGACTTCAATGCCCGAGTTGGTCATGATACTGGCACCTGGTCTGGAGTGATTGGAGGGCATGGGCCAGATCAGCTCAATAACAACGGTAGGAGGCTGCTAGATTTTTGTGCAGCCCATGGGCTTGTAATTACCAACACGCTGTTCCGGCATCGGCGCATCCACACAACATCATGGATGCATGCCGGGTCCAAGCAAGAACATCTGCTGGACTACATAGTGACGGACCAGCGAATGCGAGCCCATGTCCTTGACACCAGGACCTACCGTGGAGCTGATCTGCCCTCTGACCATCGACTAGTCATCTGTAAGATGCGCCTGCCATTCTTCCACTCCGGTGGTGGGTGTACACCCAGGACCCCATTCCAACCTAAAGTGGCCTGGTCTCAGTTATCTGATGAAAGTTGCAAGCGAGAATTTCATCATCGCTTGCGGCTGGGATTGGCATCGTCCCCGACTCCTCCGGATGTCGAGGGTAAATGGGCGAGGTTTAGGACTGTGACTCATGCAGCTGCAATGGCTGCTTTGGGTACGCGGTCCAGACCTCCCCAGACACCCTGGATGACAGAGGAGTTGTTCAGGATGGTTGAGAAAAAGCGACAGGCCCACTGTCATCGGCTACAGAATCCCACGTCAGAGAATGAGGAGGCTTACCGCAGCCTTCGCTCGGAGGTTCGGAGAGCCGTGAGGCGCTGCAAGGATGGGTGGTGGTCGCGGGTTGCTGAGGAGATGGAGTCTGCCTCAGTGGCCCGTGATCACAAATCGCTATTTAACTCCATCAAAAAAGTAACCTGCAACGCCACACCTATTACCATCATTAGGGGAAAAAACGGTGATCCAATTTCCGACCCCCAGGAACAGGTTCGCAGATTTGCTGAGCATTTCTGTGAGGTCCTGGGGGAGGGAAAATCCCACAGCCAGGAAAACATCGTGGCACAAAGTGAGGATAACCCTGCTGAGGCTGCGGTGCCTCAAATATTGGATGAAGTCACCCACTGTGAGTGGCTGGCTGAGGTGCCATCTGCTGAGGAAGTATTGAAGGCGATCCGGAGTCTGAGACCAGGAAAGGCAGCGGGCAGAGATGATCTCCCAAGCGAAATGCTGAGGGAGGGTGGCGTTTGTGCACAGAGTGCCCTATATGACATCGTTACATCAGTCTGGACCACTGGACGGGATCTGCAGGATTGGAAGGATGCCCTGGTGGTCCCCCTTTTTAAGAAGGGGGACCGCACAGACTGTAACAACTACAGGGGCATCTCACTCCTCAGTGTGCCGGGAAAGGTCCTGGCAAGGATTATTCAGCATCGCCTTGCCAGGCACGCTGAGGAGAGGCTTGCGGAGCCCCAATGCGGTTTCAGGAAAGGGCGGTCCTGCACAGATGCCATATTTTCTGTCCGTCTGCTACAGCAGAGGTGTAGGGAATTCCAACAAGACCTACATCTCTGCTTTATTGACCTGGTCAAGGCCTATGATACCATCAGTAGGCCTGGGCTCTGGGTCGTTCTTCGTGCTTTTGGGGTACCTGACCCTCTGCTCACGATCATTAAGGACCTTCATGATGGTGAGCGGGCCCGGGTAAAACTACGTGGCCGGGAGTCAGAGCCATTCCCTGTACACCTTGGGGTGCGACAGGGATGTCCTCTGGCTCCCACATTATTTAACATCTATTTTGACCACGTAGTTCGTGAAGCCTTCAATAGCTGTACCGGGGGAATCTCCATATGGTACAGATATAATGGGAGGCTAATCGATGCCCGGGTGCGGTCAAGGGATGGCTCCCTATTGCTCAACCACGTTATGTATGCTGATGACTTGGTAATAGCTGCTCAGTCAGAGGAGGAGTTGGAGACGCTGCTGCTGAGACTGGAGCGTGCCACTAAGAGGTGGGGCCTTACCATCAGCCCCACCAAAACTAAGCACCTGCCTGGGTATTTTGTACCATCGGACACTCCACCCCCACAACTCCCAATCGGTGATGGGGCAGTTGTGGAGAGAGTGGAGAGTTTCCCATACCTGGGCAGTGTGCTTATGACTGGCTCCAGTTTAACAGCAGAGGTCTCACTCCGAATCAGTCGAGCGGCAATATCTTTTCATCGGTTGCGTAACGCTGTGTGGAAGCTACCTGGTCTGTCGCTCCGCACTAAGCTTCAGGTCTTCTCGGCCACGGTCATTCCCTCCCTTCTCTACGCTTGCGAAACGTGGACCCCCCTAATGGAACATCTTCGCCGGTTAGAAACATTTAGGCTGACCTGCCTACGATCCATCCTGGGTTTAACCAGACTGGATTGTGTGAGGAGCTCACAAATCCTTGAAAGATCTGGGCAGGGTCCCATCGGTGAGCTCCTCCGGCAGGCAAGGCTGCGATGGCTGGGTCATGTAGCCCGCATGCCCAGCCACCGCATGCCGAAACAGCTTTTGTTTGGCCGGATTGAGGGGGCTAAGCGGGCGCGGCACGGGCTAGAGAAGAGATGGAGTGATGTGGTACAGGAGGACGTGGAGCTGAGTGGACTTGCCGATGACTGGTACCAGCGGTGTCAAGATCGGCCTCTGTGGAGGAGGCTCGTGAAGGATGCTACTGGGCAGTTGGAGGCAGTCGCCCTCCAACAACAACGGAGGGCGGAGGAGCGACGCTCACAACAGCGAGCGGAGCGCCGGGTGGCTAAAGCACAGCGGGTTGGCACAGTAGGGGGCACAGGTGGTGCATCAGCCAGTCATCTCAGTCAGTCGACCCGTGGCACCTGGGTCTGCCCCGTGACCTCCTGCCAGAGGGCGTTCGACACTTCACGTGGCCTCAGGGTGCACATAGCCTGGCACAAGCGTCGTGGTGACGTCACCGCCACTTAGTGGCGAATGGCGGTTGTTGTTGTTGTTGTGTCACTGTGTGTGTGTCACTGTGTGTGTGTCACTGTGTGTGTCTGTGTGTGTCACTGTGTGTGTGTGTACACGTGTGTGTTACTGTGTGTGTATGTGTGTCACTGTGTGAGTGTGTGTCACTGTGTGTCTCTGTGTGTGTCACTGTGTGTGTGTGTACACGTGTGTGTCACTGTGTGTGTGTGTCACTGTGTGTGTCACTGTGTGTGTAACTGGTCTGTGTGTGTGTGTACACGTGTGTGTCACTGTGTGTGTGTGTCACTGTGTGAGTGTGTGTCACTGTGTGTCTCTGTGTGTGTCACTGTGTGTGTGTGTGTACACGTGTGTGTTACTGTGTGTGTGTCACTGTGTGTGTCTCACTGTGTGTGTGTCACTGTGTGTGTGTCACTGTGTGTGTAACTGTGTCTCTGTGTGTGTCACTGTGTGTGTGTGTGTACACGTGTGTGTCACTGTGTGTGTGTCACTGTGTGAGTGTGTGTCACTGTGTGTCTCTGTGTGTGTCACTGTCTCTGTGTGTACACGTGTGTGTCACTGTGTGTGTGTGTCACTGTGTGTGTCTCTGTGTGTGTCACTGTGTCTGTGTCACTGTGTGTGTCTGTGTGTGTGTCTGTGTGTGTCACTGTGTCTGTGTCACTGTGTGTGTCTGTGTGTGTGTCTGTGTGTGTCACTGTGTGTGTGTCTCTGTGTGTGTCACTGTGTGAGTGTGTACACGTGTGTGTGTCACTGTGTGTGCGACATCATAACAACAGTCTGGACCACTGGACGGGTTCCGCAGGATTGGAAGGATGCCCTGGTGGTCCCCCTCTTTAAGAAGGGGGACCGCACAGACTGTAACAACTACAGGGGCATCTCACTCCTCAGTGTGCCGGGAAAGGTCCTGGCAAGGATTATTCAGCATCGCCTTGACAGGCACGGTGAGGAGAGGCTTGCGGAGCCCCAATGCGGTTTCAGGAAAGGGCGATCCTGCACAGATGCCATATTTTCTGTCCGTCTGCCACAGCAGAGGTGTAGGGAATTCCAACAAGACCTACATCTCTGCTTTATTGACCTGGTCAAGGTCTATAATACCATCAGTAGGCCTGGGCTCTGGGTTGTTCTTTGTGCTTTTGGAGTCCCTGACCCCCTGCTCACAATCATTAAGGACCTTCATGATGGTGAGCGGGCCCGGGTAAAACTACGTGGCCGGGAGTCAGAGCCATTCCCTGTAAACCTTGGGGTGCGACAGGGATGTCCTCTGGCTCCCACATTATTTAACATCTATTTTGACCACGTAGTTCGTGAAGCCTTCAATATCTGTACCGGGGGAATCTCCATTTGGTACAGATATAATGGGAGGCTGATCGATGCCCGGGTGCGGTCAAGGGATGGCTCCCTATTGCTCAACCACGTTATGTATGCCGATGATTTGGTAATAGCTGCTCATTCAGAGGAGGAGTTGGAGACGCTGCTGCTGAGACTGGAGCGTGCCACTAAGAGATGGGGCCTTACCATCAGCCCCACCATAACTAAGCACCTGCCTGGGTATTTTGTACCATCAGACACTCCACCCCCACAACTCCCAATCGGTGATGGGGCAGTTGTGGAGAGAGTGGAGAGTTTCCATACCTGGGAAGTGTGCTTATGACCGGCTCCAGTTTAACAGCAGCGGTCTCACTCCGAATCAGTCAAGCGGCAATATCTTTTCATCGGTTGCGTAATGCTGTGTGGAAGCTGCCTGGTCTGTCGCTCCGCACTAAGCTTCAGGTCTTCTCGGCCACGGTCATTCCCTCCCTTCTCTAGGCTTGCGAAACGTGGACCCCCCTAATGGAACATCTTCGCCGGAGAGAAACATTTAGGCTAGCCTGCCTACGATCCATCCTAGGTTTAACCAGGCTGGATTGTGTGAGGGGCTCACAAATCCTTGAAAGATCTGGGCAAGGTCCCATCGGTGAGCTCCTCCGGCAGGCAAGGCTGCGATGGCTGGGTCATGTAGCCCGCATGCCCAGCCACCGCATGCCGAAACAGCTTTTGTTCGGCTGGATCGAGGAGGCTAAACGGGCCCGGCACGCGCTAGAGAAGAGATGGAGTGATGTGGTACAGGAGGACGTGGAGCTGAGTGGACTTGCCGATGACTGGTACCAGCGGTGTCAAGATCGGCCTCTGTAGAGGAGGCTCGTGAAGGATGCTACTGGGCAGTTGGAGGCAGTCGCCCTCCAACAACAACAGAGGGCGGAGGAGCGACGCTCACAACAACGAGCGGAGCGCCGGGTGGCTAAAGCACAGCAAGTTGGCACAGTAGCGGGCACAGGTGGTGCATCAGCCAGTCATCTCAGTCATCCTAGTCAGTCGACCCGTGGCACTTGGGTCTGCCCCGTGACCTCCTGCCAGCGGGCGTTCAACACTTCACGTGGCCTCAAGGTGCACCTAGCCTGGCATAAGCCGCCATTAGCCACTATAATGGCGGTTGTTGTGTGTCTCTGTGTGTATGTGTGTGTGTCTGTGTCTCTATTAACGTCTCTTTTTCCCATTATCTCGTCACCCAGAACTCCCGAGTCTAAAGTTCCATCTCACGCACTCATTATCTCTCTCTATCTCTCTCTATCTATCTCTCTCTGCCTCTCTCTCTCTACCCCCCTCTCTCTCTCTACCTCTCTCTACCTCTCTCTACCCCCCTCTCTCTCTACCCCCCTCTCTCTCTACCCCCCCCCCCCTCTCTCTACCCCCCTCTCTCTCTAAGCAAACGGCGACCTTGGACGTTGTGAACCCCACGGAAAAAGAAAAACAGCGGCAGTTTGAGTTGCCGTGGAATCAACACCGCCCATAGACTCAGCACTGCCATAGACTCAGCACTGTCATCGACTCAGCACTGTCATAGACTCAGCACTGTCACCCATAGACTCAGCACTGTCATAGACTCAGCACTGTCACCCATAGACTCAGCACTGTCACCCATAGACTCAGCACTGTCACCCATAGACTCAGCACTGTCACCCATAGACTCAGCACTGTCATAGACTCAGCACTGTCATAGACTCAGCACTGTCACCCATAGACTCAGCACTGTCATAGACTCAGCACTGTCATAGACTCAGCACTGTCACCCATAGACTCAGCACTGTCATAGACTCAGCACTGTCACCCATAGACTCAGCACTGTCATAGACTCAGCACTGTCACCCATAGACGCAGCACTGTCATAGACTCAGCACTGTCATAGACTCAGCACTGTCATAGACTCAGCACTGTCACCCATAGACTCAGCACTGTCATAGACTCAGCACTGTCATAGACTCAGCACTGTCACCCATAGACTCAGCACTGTCATAGACTCAGCACTGTCATAGACTCAGCACCTTCATAGACTCAGCACTGTCACCCATAGACTCAGCACTGTCACCCATGGACTCAGCACTGTCATAGACTCAGCACTGCTACCCATAGACTCAGCACTGTCACCCATAGACTCAGCACTGTCACCCATAGACTCAGCACTGTTACCCATAGACTCAGCACTGTCATAGACTCAGCACTGCACCCATAGACTCAGCACTGTCATAGACTCAGCACTGTCACCCATAGACTCAGCACTGTCACCCATAGACTCAGCACTGTCATAGACTCAGCACTGTCATAGACTCAGCACTGTCATAGACTCAGCACTGTCAAAGACTCAGCACTGCACCCATAGACTCAGCACTGTCATAGACTCAGCACTGTCATAGACTCAGCACTGCACCCATAGACTCAGCACTGTCACCCATAGACTCAGCACTGCCACCCATAGACTCAGCACTGTCATAGACTCAGCACTGTCATAGACTCAGCACTGTCATAGACTCAGCACTGCCACCCATAGACTCAGCACTGTCATGGACTCAGCACTGTCACCCATAGACTCAGCAATGACACCCATAGACTCAGCACTGACACCCATAGACTCAGCACTGTCACCCATAGACTCAGCACTGTCACCCATAGACTCAGCACTGTCATAGACTCAGCACTGTCACCCATAGACTCAGCACTGTCACCCACAGACTCAGCACTGACACCCATAGACTCAGCACTGTCACCCATAGACTCAGCACTGTCACCCATAGACTCAGCACTGTCACCCATAGACTCAGCACTGTCATAGACTCAGCACTGTCACCCATAGACTCAGCACTGTCATAGACTCAGCACAGTCACCCATAGACTCAGCACTGTCACCCATAGACTCAGCACTGTCACCCATAGACTCAGCACTGTCATAGACTCAGCACTGCACCCATAGACTCAGCACTGTCATAGACTCAGCACTGTCACCCATAGACTCAGCACTGTCATAGACTCAGCACTGTCACCCATAGACTCAGCACTGTCACCCATAGACTCAGCACTGTCACCCATAGACTCAGCACTGTCACCCATAGACTCAGCACTGTCATAGACTCAGCACTGTCACCCATAGACTCAGCATTGTCATAGACTCAGCACTGTTACCCATAGACTCAGCACTGTCATAGACTCAGCACTGTCACCCATAGACTCAGCACTGTCACCCATAGACTCAGCACTGTCACCCATAGACTCAGCACTGTCATAGACTCAGCGCTGTCATAGACTCAGCACTGTCATAGACTCAGCACTGTCATCCATAGACTCAGCACTGCCACCCATAGACTCAGCACTGCCACCCATAGACTCAGCACTGCCACCCATAGAGTCAGCACTGTCACCCATAGACTCAGCACTGTCACCCATAGACTCAGCACTGTCACCCATAGACTCAGCACTGTCACCCATAGATTCAGCACTGTCACTCATAGACTCAGCACTGTCACTCATAGACTCAGCACTGTCACCCATAGACGCAGCACTGTCACTCAGAGACTCAACACTGTCACCCATAGACTCAGCACTGTCAGCCATAGACTCAGCACTGTCACCCATAGACTCAGCACTGTCATAGACTCAGCACTGTCACCCATAGACTCAGCACTGTCATAGACTCAGCACTGTCACCCATAGACTCAGCACTGTCACCCATAGACTCAGCACTGTCATAGACTCAGCACTGCACCCATAGACTCAGCACTGTCATAGACTCAGCACTGTCATAGACTCAGCACTGTCATCCATAGACTCAGCACTGCCACCCATAGACTCAGCACTGCCACCCATAGACTCAGCACTGCCACCCATAGAGTCAGCACTGTCCCCGATAGACTCAGCACTGTCAGCCATAGACTCAGCACTGTCACCCATAGACTCAGCACTGTCATAGACTCAGCACTGTCACCCATAGACTCAGCACTGTCATAGTCTCAGCACTGCACCCATAGACTCAGCACTGTCATAGACTCAGCACTGTCATAGACTCAGCACTGCACCCATAGACTCAGCACTGTCACCCATAGACTCAGCACTGTCACCCATAGACTCAGCACTGTCACCCATAGACTCAGCACTGTCATAGACTCAGCACTGTCACCCATAGACTCAGCACTGTCACCCATAGACTCAGCACTGTCATAGACTCAGCACTGCCACCCGTAGACTCAGCACTGTCATAGACTCAGCACTGTCACCCATAGACTCAGCACCGTCATAGACTCAGCACTGTCATAGACTCAGCACTATCATAGACTCAGCACTGCCACCCATAAACTCAGCACTGCCATCCATAGACTCAGCACTGCCACCCATAGACTCAGCACTGTCACCCATAGACTCAGCACTGCCACCCATTGACTCAGCACTGTCACCCATAGACTCAGCACTGCCACCCATTGACTCAGCACTGTCACCCATAGACTCAGCACTGCTACTCATAGACTCAGCACTGTCACCCATAGACTCAGCACTGCCATCCATAGACTCAGCACTGCTACCCATAGACTCAGCACTGCTACCCATAGACTCAGCACTGCTATCCATAGACTCAGCACTGCCACCCATAGACTCAGCACTGCTACCCATAGACTCAGCACTGCCACCCATAGACTCAGCACTGCTACCCATAGACTCAGCACTGTTATAGACTCAGCACTGTCACCCATAGACTCAGCACTGTCACCCATAGACTCAGCACTGCCACCCATAGACTCAGCACTGCTACCCATAGACTCAGCACTGCTACCCATAGACTCAGCACTGCTACCCATAGACCCAGTACTGCCATCCATAGACTCAGCACTGCCACTCATAGACTCAGCACTGCCACCCATAGACTCAGCACTGTCATAGACTCAGCACTGTTACCCATAGACTCAGCACTGTCATAGACTCAGCACTGTCACCCATAGACTCAGCACTGTCACCCATAGACTCAGCACTGTCACCCATAGACTCAGCACTGTCATAGACTCAGCGCTGTCATAGACTCAGCACTGCACCCATAGACTCAGCACTGTCATAGACTCAGCACTGTCATAGACTCAGCACTGTCATCCATAGACTCAGCACTGCCACCCATAGACTCAGCACTGCCACCCATAGAGTCAGCACTGTCACCCATAGACTCAGCACTGTCACCCATAGACTCAGCACTGTCACCCATAGACTCAGCACTGTCACTCATAGACTCAGCACTGTCACTCATAGACTCAGCACTGTCACCCATAGACTCAGCACTGTCACTCATAGACTCAACACTGTCACCCATAGACTCAGCACTGTCAGCCATAGACTCAGCACTGTCACCCATAGACTCAGCACTGTCATAGACTCAGCACTGTCACCCATAGACTCAGCACTGTCATAGACTCAGCACTGTCACCCATAGACTCAGCACTGTCACCCATAGACTCAGCACTGTCATAGACTCAGCACTGCACCCATAGACTCAGCACTGTCATAGACTCAGCACTGTCATAGACTCAGCACTGTCATCCATAGACTCAGCACTGCCACCCATAGACTCAGCACTGCCACCCATAGACTCAGCACTGCCACCCATAGAGTCAGCACTGTCCCCGATAGACTCAGCACTGTCAGCCATAGACTCAGCACTGTCACCCATAGACTCAGCACTGTCATAGACTCAGCACTGTCACCCATAGACTCAGCACTGTCATAGTCTCAGCACTGCACCCATAGACTCAGCACTGTCATAGACTCAGCACTGTCATAGACTCAGCACTGCACCCATAGACTCAGCACTGTCACCCATAGACTCAGCACTGTCACCCATAGACTCAGCACTGTCACCCATAGACTCAGCACTGTCATAGACTCAGCACTGTCACCCATAGACTCAGCACTGTCACCCATAGACTCAGCACTGTCATAGACTCAGCACTGCCACCCGTAGACTCAGCACTGTCATAGACTCAGCACTGTCACCCATAGACTCAGCACCGTCATAGACTCAGCACTGTCATAGACTCAGCACTATCATAGACTCAGCACTGCCACCCATAAACTCAGCACTGCCATCCATAGACTCAGCACTGCCACCCATAGACTCAGCACTGTCACCCATAGACTCAGCACTGCCACCCATTGACTCAGCACTGTCACCCATAGACTCAGCACTGCCACCCATTGACTCAGCACTGTCACCCATAGACTCAGCACTGCTACTCATAGACTCAGCACTGTCACCCATAGACTCAGCACTGCCATCCATAGACTCAGCACTGCTACCCATAGACTCAGCACTGCTACCCATAGACTCAGCACTGCTATCCATAGACTCAGCACTGCCACCCATAGACTCAGCACTGCTACCCATAGACTCAGCACTGCCACCCATAGACTCAGCACTGCTACCCATAGACTCAGCACTGTTATAGACTCAGCACTGTCACCCATAGACTCAGCACTGTCACCCATAGACTCAGCACTGCCACCCATAGACTCAGCACTGCTACCCATACACTCAGCACTGCCACCCATAGACTCAGCACTGCTACCCATAGACTCAGCACTGCCACCCATAGACTCAGCACTGCTACCCATAGACTCAGCACTGTTATAGACTCAGCACTGTCACCCATAGACTCAGCACTGTCACCCATAGACTCAGCACTGCCACCCATAGACTCAGCACTGCTACCCATAGACTCAGCACTGCTACCCATAGACTCAGCACTGTCACCCATAGACTCAGCACTGTCACCCATAGACTCAGCACTGTCATAGACTCAGCGCTGTCATAGACTCAGCACTGCACCCATAGACTCAGCACTGTCATAGACTCAGCACTGTCATAGACTCAGCACTGTCATCCATAGACTCAGCACTGCCACCCATAGACTCAGCACTGCCACCCATAGAGTCAGCACTGTCACCCATAGACTCAGCACTGTCACCCATAGACTCAGCACTGTCACCCATAGACTCAGCACTGTCACTCATAGACTCAGCACTGTCACTCATAGACTCAGCACTGTCACCCATAGACTCAGCACTGTCACTCATAGACTCAACACTGTCACCCATAGACTCAGCACTGTCAGCCATAGACTCAGCACTGTCACCCATAGACTCAGCACTGTCATAGACTCAGCACTGTCACCCATAGACTCAGCACTGTCATAGACTCAGCACTGTCACCCATAGACTCAGCACTGTCACCCATAGACTCAGCACTGTCATAGACTCAGCACTGCACCCATAGACTCAGCACTGTCATAGACTCAGCACTGTCATAGACTCAGCACTGTCATCCATAGACTCAGCACTGCCACCCATAGACTCAGCACTGCCACCCATAGACTCAGCACTGCCACCCATAGAGTCAGCACTGTCCCCGATAGACTCAGCACTGTCAGCCATAGACTCAGCACTGTCACCCATAGACTCAGCACTGTCATAGACTCAGCACTGTCACCCATAGACTCAGCACTGTCATAGTCTCAGCACTGCACCCATAGACTCAGCACTGTCATAGACTCAGCACTGTCATAGACTCAGCACTGCACCCATAGACTCAGCACTGTCACCCATAGACTCAGCACTGTCACCCATAGACTCAGCACTGTCACCCATAGACTCAGCACTGTCATAGACTCAGCACTGTCACCCATAGACTCAGCACTGTCACCCATAGACTCAGCACTGTCATAGACTCAGCACTGCCACCCGTAGACTCAGCACTGTCATAGACTCAGCACTGTCACCCATAGACTCAGCACCGTCATAGACTCAGCACTGTCATAGACTCAGCACTGCCACCCATAAACTCAGCACTGCCATCCATAGACTCAGCACTGCCACCCATAGACTCAGCACTGTCACCCATAGACTCAGCACTGCCACCCATTGACTCAGCACTGTCACCCATAGACTCAGCACTGCCACCCATTGACTCAGCACTGTCACCCATAGACTCAGCACTGCTACTCATAGACTCAGCACTGTCACCCATAGACTCAGCACTGCCATCCATAGACTCAGCACTGCTATCCATAGACTCAGCACTGCCACCCATAGACTCAGCACTGCTACCCATAGACTCAGCACTGTCATAGACTCAGCACTGTTACCCATAGACTCAGCACTGTCATAGACTCAGCACTGCCACCCATAGACTCAGCACTGCCACCCATAGACTCAGCACTGCCACCCATAGAGTCAGCACTGTCCCCGATAGACTCAGCACTGTCAGCCATAGACTCAGCACTGTCACCCATAGACTCAGCACTGTCATAGACTCAGCACTGTCACCCATAGACTCAGCACTGTCATAGTCTCAGCACTGCACCCATAGACTCAGCACTGTCATAGACTCAGCACTGTCATAGACTCAGCACTGCACCCATAGACTCAGCACTGTCACCCATAGACTCAGCACTGTCACCCATAGACTCAGCACTGTCACCCATAGACTCAGCACTGTCATAGACTCAGCACTGTCACCCATAGACTCAGCACTGTCACCCATAGACTCAGCACTGTCATAGACTCAGCACTGCCACCCGTAGACTCAGCACTGTCATAGACTCAGCACTGTCACCCATAGACTCAGCACCGTCATAGACTCAGCACTGTCATAGACTCAGCACTATCATAGACTCAGCACTGCCACCCATAAACTCAGCACTGCCATCCATAGACTCAGCACTGCCACCCATAGACTCAGCACTGTCACCCATAGACTCAGCACTGCCACCCATTGACTCAGCACTGTCACCCATAGACTCAGCACTGCCACCCATTGACTCAGAACTGTCACCCATAGACTCAGCACTGCTACTCATAGACTCAGCACTGTCACCCATAGACTCAGCACTGCCATCCATAGACTCAGCACTGCTACCCATAGACTCAGCACTGCTACCCATAGACTCAGCACTGCTATCCATAGACTCAGCACTGCCACCCATAGACTCAGCACTGCTACCCATAGACTCAGCACTGTTATAGACTCAGCACTGTCACCCATAGACTCAGCACTGTTACCCATAGACTCAGCACTGTCATAGACTCAGCACTGTCACCCATAGACTCAGCACTGTCACCCATAGACTCAGCACTGTCACCCATAGACTCAGCACTGTCATAGACTCAGCGCTGTCATAGACTCAGCACTGCACCCATAGACTCAGCACTGTCATAGACTCAGCACTGTCAAAGACTCAGCACTGTCATCCATAGACTCAGCACTGCCACCCATAGACTCAGCACTGCCACCCATAGACTCAGCACTGCCACCCATAGAGTCAGCACTGTCACCCATAGACTCAGCACTGTCACCCATAGACTCAGCACTGTCAACCATAGACTCAGCACTGTCACTCATAGACTCAGCACTGTCACTCATAGACTCAGCACTGTCACCCATAGACTCAGCACTGTCACTCATAGACTCAACACTGTCACCCATAGACTCAGCACTGTCAGCCATAGACTCGGCACTGTCACCCATAGACTCAGCACTGTCATAGACTCAGCACTGTCACCCATAGACTCAGCACTGTCACCCATAGACTCAGCACTGTCATAGACTCAGCACTGCACCCATAGACTCAGCACTGTCATAGACTCAGCACTGTTACTCATAGACTCAGCACTGTCATAGACTCAGCACTGCACCCATAGACTCAGCACTGTCATAGACTCAGCACTGTCACCCATAGACTTAGCACTGTCACCCATAGACTCAGCACTGTCACCCATAGACTCAGCACTGTCATAGACTCAGCACTGCCACCCGTAGACTCAGCACTGCCATAGACTCAGCACTGTCACCCATAGACTCAGCACCGTCATAGACTCAGCACTGTCATAGACTCAGCACTGTCATAGACTCAGCACTGCCACCCATAAACTCAGCACTGCCACCCATAGACTCAGCACTGCCACCCATAGAGTCAGCACTGTCACTCATAGACTCAGCACTGTCACCCATAGACTCAGCACTGTCACCCATAGACTCAGCACTGTCACTCATAGACTCAGCACTGTCACTCATAGACTCAGCACTGTCACCCATAGACTCAGCACTGTCACTCATAGACTCAACACTGTCACCCATAGACTCAGCACTGTCAGCCATAGACTCAGCACTGTCACCCATAGACTCAGCACTGTCATAGACTCAGCACTGTCACCCATAGACTCAGCACTGTCATAGACTCAGCACTGCACCCATAGACTCAGCACTGTCATAGACTCAGCACTGTCATAGACTCAGCACTGTCATCCATAGACTCAGCACTGCCACCCATAGACTCAGCACTGCCACCCATAGACTCAGCACTGCCACCCATAGAGTCAGCACTGTCCCCGATAGACTCAGCACTGTCAGCCATAGACTCAGCACTGTCACCCATAGACTCAGCACTGTCATAGACTCAGCACTGTCACCCATAGACTCAGCACTGTCATAGACTCAGCACTGCACCCATAGACTCAGCACTGTCATAGACTCAGCACTGTCATAGACTCAGCACTGCACCCATAGACTCAGCACTGTCACCCATAAACTCAGCACTGTCACCCATAGACTCAGCACTGTCACCCATAGACTCAGCACTGTCATAGACTCAGCACTGTCATAGACTCAGCACTGCCACCCGTAGACTCAGCACTGTCATAGACTCAGCACTGTCACCCATAGACTCAGCACCGTCATAGACTCAGCACTGTCATAGACTCAGCACTGTCATAGACTCAGCACTGCCACCCATAAACTCAGCACTGCCATCCATAGACTCAGCACTGCCACCCATAGACTCAGCACTGTCACCCATAGACTCAGCACTGCCACCCATTGACTCAGCACTGTCACCCATAGACTCAGCACTGTCACCCACAGACTCAGCACTGTCATAGACTCAGCACTGTCACCCATAGACTCAGCACTGCTACTCATAGACTCAGCATTGTCACCCATAGACTCAGCACTGCCATCCATAGACTCAGCACTGCTACCCATAGACTCAGCACTGCTACCCATAGACTCAGCACTGCTATCCATAGACTCAGCACTGCCACCCATAGACTCAGCACTGCTACCCATAGACTCAGCACTGCCACCCATAGACTCAGCACAGCTACCCATAAACTCAGCACTGTTATAGACTCAGCACTGTCACCCATAGACTCAGCACTGTCACCCATAGACTCAGCACTGCCACCCATAGACTCAGCACTGCTATCCATAGACTCAGCACTGCTACCCATAGACTCAGCACTGCTACCCATAGACTCAGCACTGCCATCCATAGACTCAGCACTGCCACTCATAGACTCAGCACTGCCACCCATAGACTCAGCACTGTCATAGACACAGCACTGCCACCCATAGACTCAGCACTGTCACCCATAGACTCAGCACTGTCATAGACACAGCACTGTCATAGACTCAGCACTGGCACCCATAGACTCAGCACTCTCATAGACTCAGCACTGCCACACATAGAAACAGATGTTAAATAATGTGGGAGCCAGAGGACATCCCTGTCGCACCCCAAAGTGAACAGGGAATAGCTCCGACTCCCGGCCCTAATGATCGTGTGCAGAGGGTCAGGGACTCCGAAAGCACGAAGAACAACCAAGAGCCCAGCCCTACTGATGGTATCATAGGCCTTGAGCAGACTGAGGCTCCCACAGGGTTCAGTGTTAATCAGTGAGACTCACAGAGCCAGACTGAGGCTCCCACAGGGTTCAGTGTTAATCAGTGAGACTCACAGAGCCAGACTAAGGCTCCCACAGGGTTCAGTGTTAATCACTGAGGCTCACAGAGCCAGACTAAGGCTCCCACAGGGTTCAGTGTTAATCAGTGAGGCTCACAGAGCCAGACTGAGGCTCCCACAGGGTTCAGTGTTAATCAGTGAGACTCATAGAGCCAGACTAAGGCTGCCACAGGGTTCAGTGTTAATCAGTGCGACTCACAGAGCCAGATTAAGGCTGCCACAGGGTTCAGTGTTAATCAGTGAGACTCACAGAGCCAGAATAAGGCTCCCACAGGGTTCAGTGTTAATCAGTGAGGCTCACAGAGCCAGACTAAGGCTGCCACAGGGTTCAGTGTTAATCAGTGAGACTCACAGAGCCAGACTAAGGCTCCCACAGGGTTCAGTGTTAATCAGTGAGACTCACAGAGCCAGACTGAGGCTCCCACAGGGTTCAGTGTCAATCAGTGAGGCTCACAGAGCCAGACTAAGGCTGCCACAGGGTTCAGTGTTAATCAGTGAGGCTCACAGAGCCAGACTAAGGCTCCCACAGGGTTCAGTGTTAATCAGTGAGACTCACAGAGCCAGACTAAGGCTCCCACAGGGTTCAGTGTTAATCAGTGAGGCTCACAGAGCCAGACTAAGGCTCCCACAGGGTTCAGTGTTAATCAGTGAGACTCACAGAGTCAGACTAAGGCTCCCACAGGGTTCAGTGTCAATCAGTGAGGCTCACAGAGCCAGACTAAGGCTGCCACAGGGTTCAGTGTTAATCAGTGAGACTCACAGAGCCAGACTAAGACTCCCACAGGGTTCAGTGTTAATCAGTGAGACTCACAGAGCCAGACTAAGACTCTCACAGGGTTCAGTGTTAATCAGTGCGACTCACAGAGCCAGACTGAGGCTCCCACAGGGTTCAGTGTTAATCAGTGAGACTCACAGAGCCAGACTAAGGCTCCCACAGGGTTCAGTGTTAATCAGTGAGACTCACAGAGCCAGACTAAGACTCCCACAGGGTTCAGTGTTAATCAGTGAGACTCACAGAGCCAGACTAAGACTCCCACAGGGTTCAGTGTTAATCACTGAGGCTCACAGAGTCAGACTAAGGCTCCCACAGGGTTCAGTGTTAATCAGTAAGACTCACAGAGCCAGACTGAGGCTCCCACAGGGTTCAGTGTTAATCAGTGAGACTCACAGAGTCAGACTAAGGCTCCCACAGGGTTCAGTGTTAATCAGTGAGGCTCACAGAGCCAGACTAAGGCTGCCACAGGGTTCAATGTTATTGCCGTTATGATGCTGATCTCAGCAGGTGATGATGATGGGTGTGTTAGAGGCTGTATAAGGCACGTGAGTGCATGTGAGTGCATAAGAGTGTGTGAGTGAGTGTGGGTCTATGAGTGTGTGTGAGTGAGTGAGTGTGAGTGAGTGAGTGTGAGTGAGTATGGGTCTATGAGTGTGTGTGAGTGAGTGTGTGTGAGTGAGTGTGGGTCTATGAGTGTGTGTGAGTGAGTGTGAGTGAGTGTGGGTCTATGAGTGTGTGTGAGTGAGTGTGAGTGTGTGTGAGTGAGTGTGAGTGAGTATGGGTCTATGAGTGTGTGTGAGTGAGTGTGTGTGAGTGAGTGTGAGTGAGTATGGGTCTATGAGTGTGTGTGAGTGAGTATGGGTCTATGAGTGTGTGTGAGTGAGTATGGGTCTATGAGTGTGTGTGAGTATGTGTGAGTGAGTGTGAGTATGGGTCTATGAGTGTGTGTGAGTGAGTGTGTGTGAGTGAGTATGGGTCTATGATTGTGTGTGAGTGAGTGAGTGTGAGTGAGTGTGAGTGAGTGTGGGTGTATGAGTGTGAGTGAGTGAGTGTGTGTGAGTGAGTGTGAGTGAGTATGGGTCTATGAGTGTGTGTGAGTGAGTGTGTGTGAGTGAGTGTGAGTGAGTATGGGTCTATGAGTGTGTGTGAGTGAGTGTGTGTGAGTGAGTGTGAGTGAGTGTGGGTGTATGCGTGTGTGAGTGTGAGAGTGTGAGAGTGTGGGTGTATGCGTGTGTGAGTGTGAGAGTGTGGGTGGGTGAGTGTATGAGTGTGAGTGTGTGTGAGTGCATGTGAGTGCATAAGTGTGTGTGAGTGTGTATGAGTGTTAGTGTGTGAGTGTGTATGAGTGAGTGTGTGTGTGAGTGTATATGAGTGTGAGTGAGTGTATGAGTGTGAGTGTATGAGTGTGTGTGAGTGAGTGTGTATGAGTGTTAGTGTGTGAGTGTGTATGAGTGAGTGTGTGTTTGAGTGTGAGTGAGTGTATGAGTGAGTGTGTGTGGCCTCAGGGTGCACATAGCCTGGCACAAGCGTCGTGGTGACGTCACCGCCACTTAGTGGCGAATGGCGGTTGTTGTTGTTGTTGTGTGTGTTAGTGAGTGTGTATGAGTGTGTATGAGTGTGTGTGAGTGTATATGAGTGTGAGTGAGTGTATGAGTGTGAGTGAGTGTATGAGTGTGTGTGAGTGAGTGTGTATGAGTGTTAGTGTGTGAGTGTGTATGAGTGAGTGTGTGTGTATGAGTGTGAGTGAGTGTATGAGTGTGTGTGAGTGTGTATGAGTGAGTGTGTGTATGAGTGTGAGTGAGTGTATGAGTGTGTGTGAGTGTGTATGAGTGAGTGTGTGTGTTTGAGTGTGAGTGTTAGTGTGTGAGTGTGTATGAGTGAGTGTGTGTGTGAGTGTATATGAGTGTGAGTGAGTGTATGAGTGTGAGTGAGTGTATGAGTGTGTGTGAGTGAGTGTGTATGAGTGTTAGTGTGTGAGTGTGTATGAGTGAGTGTGTGTTTGAGTGTGAGTGAGTGTATGAGTGAGTGTGTGTGGCCTCAGGGTGCACATAGCCTGGCACAAGCGTCGTGGTGACGTCACCGCCACTTAGTGGCGAATGGCGGTTGTTGTTGTGTGAGTGTGGTAGTGTGTGTATGAGTGTGAGTGAGAGTGTATGAGCGTGTGTGAGTGTGTGTGAGTGTTTGAGTGTGAGTGAGTGTGTGAATGTGAGTGTGTGTGAGTGAGTGTGTATGAGTGTTAGTGTGTGAGTGTGTATGAGTGAGTGTGTGTGTATGAGTGTGAGTGAGTGTATGAGTGTGAGTGAGTGTGTGAACGTGAGTGTGTGTGAGTGAGTGTGTGAGTGTATGGGTGTGAGTGTGTATGAGTGTGAGTGTGTGTATGAGTGTGTGTGAGTGTGTATGAGTGAGTGTGTGTGTTAGTGAGTGTGTATGAGTGTGAGTGAGTGTATGAGTGTGAGTGAGTGTGTGAATGTGAGTGTGTGTGAGTGAGTGTGTATGAGTGTGTATGAGTGTGTGTGAGTGTGTGTGAGTGTATGAGTGTGAGTGAGTGTGTGAATGTGAGTGTGTGTGAGTGTGTGAGTGTGAGTGAGTGTATGAGTGTGTGTGAGTGTGTGTGAGTGTGAATGAGTGTATGAGTGTGAGTGAGTGTGTGAATGTGAGTGTGTGCAGTGAGTGTGTGAGTGTATGAGTGAGTGTGTGAATGTGAGTGTGTGTGAGTGAGTGTGTGAGTGTATGAGTGTGTGTGTGTGTATGAGTGTGAGTGAGTGTATGAGTGTGAGTGAGTGTGTGAATGTGAGTGTGTGTGAGTGAGTGTGAGTGAGTGTGTGAATGTGAGTGTGTGTGAGTGAGTGTGTATGAGTGTTAGTGTGTGAGTGTGTATGAGTGAGTGTGTGTGTATGAGTGTGAGTGATTGTGAGAGTGTATGAGTGTGTATGAGTGTGAATGAGTGTATGAGTGTGAGTGAGTGTATGAGTGTGTGTGAGTGTGTGTGAGTGTGAATGAGTGTATGAGTGTGAGTGAGTGTGTGAATGTGAGTGTGTGTGAGTGAGTGTATGAGTGTGAGTGTGTATGTGTATGAGTGTGCGTGAGTGTGTGAATGTGAGTGTGTGTGAGTGAGTGTGTGGGTGTGTATGAGTGAGTGTGTGTGTTAGTGAGTGTGTATGAGTGTGAGTGAGTGTGTATGAGTGTGTATGAGTGTGTGTGAGTGTATGAGTGTGTGAATGTGAGTGTGTGTGAGTGAGTGTGTGAGTGTATGAGTGTATGTGAGTGTATGAGTGTGTATGAGTGTGTGTGAGTGTATGAGTGTGTGAATGTGAGTGTGTGTGAGTGAGTGTGTGAGTGTATGAGTGTGTGTGAGTGTATGAGTGTGAGTGAATGTGTGAATGTGAGTGTGTGTGAGTGAGTGTGTGAGTGTATGAGTGTGAGTGTGTATGAGTGTGAGTGAGTGTGTGAATGTGAGTGTGTGAGTGAGTGTGTGAGTGTATGAGTGTGTATGAGTGTGAGTGTGACGAATATCTGAACCGGTCCCGGGCCTCCCCTAGGTCGACTCAGCCTCAAATTAGTACCTGGTGCGGTGTGTAAACATCGCCACTGGGGAGACAAAGGCGGCCGGGCGTGGTGTTGGCCACCCACCCCCTCGTTTGCCAAAGTATCGGCAGCCTTCATAGGTGATTCTGCTACTGTCTATAAAAGCACTTGCCCCTACAGCCCTGCTGGAGGCTGATTCAACCGCATTAATTGATCAATCTAAACAGTTTTCGTTGAAACCTTCTGCTGCCAGGCCACCAAGATTATACGGCTTACCAAAAATACATAAAGTTGATACACCTCTTCGTCCCATAGTCTCTACTATCAGCTCCCCCACCTACAAACTAGCTCGTTTTTTGTCTGAAATCCTGCGTCCTTTCACTGGAAAGACCACCTCTGCGGTACAAAATTCTACTCACCTGGTATCAACAATCAAGGGTATTTCCCTGTCCCCAGACGACCTGCTTGTCAGTTTTGATGTAGTTTCCTTATTCACCAAGGTTCCTGTACCTGACACCATTGCAATCATTGAAGACTTGGTTCATCAAGGACTAAACACTGAGGTACCCCCCCTGGTGAGACACTTTTTAACCAATACATACTTCACTTGGAATGGAACTTTCTACAAACAAACTGAGGGCACCCCAATGGGCTCCCCCCTTTCTCCAGTTATAGCTAACATTTTCATGGAGAAATTTGAGACTGACGCCATCCAGACTGCCACTCTGCGCCCAACCTTATGGAAGAGGTACGTGGATGACACTTTTGTCATCTGGCCACATGGCCGGCCTGCTCTAGACCAATTCTTCGACCACATCAATTCCATACACCCAGCCATCAGATTTACCATGGAAGTCGAAATAGATGGCAAGATACCTTTTTTGGATGTCCTAATTAAAAAGAGACCTGATGGTTCAATGAGCCACTCTGTCTACAGGAAAGCTACCCATACAGATGCTTATCTGAAACCGGATTCCCACCACCATCCATCACAGAAGAATTCTCTCATCAAGACTCTGTATCATAGAGCCCAATGCATATCCAACCAGGAACACATAAGCAGTGAACTCAAGCACGTACACCAAGCTCTTAGGGCTAATGGTTACTCCGACTATACAATCCGCAAAGCTATCACTCAAACCATGAAGAAGAACCCTCTTGAGGAGCCTTTCAAAACCATCACTTTACCCTACATTGCGGGGATCACAAAAAAGATCTCCAAAATCTTGAATAAACACAAGATCCAGGTCCGTTTCAACACATTACATAAAATCCGTGATCTGGTTCCGTCTGTAAAAGATGTGATTCCGGACATACAATACCCTGGTGTCTACAAACTAAGTTGCCTCTGTGGTAGTAGTTACATTGGAGAAACCAAACGCCATATCTCGGACCGCATTCGTGAACATAAAGCAGACCTTAAACACGGTAGGACCAACACCTCGGCCGTAGCAGATCATTGTTCTAATTCAGTAGGCTCACATGCCATTGACTTTTCCAAGACGGAGGTTCTTTGTAAGCCATCTGGCTTCCATGAGAGATTCGTTCATGAGGCTATCCACATATACAAACACAGAGACAATTTCAACCGAGAAGATGGATTCTATCTTAGCAATCATTGGAAAGATTTGATAAATCATTTCAGTTCTTGATTGATTGTTCACGCTTACAGTGGCTTTCAGACAGCATACATAAAAACAAATTTCGTCTCCCCCCTCCTCTTTTCAAAAAATAGATGGACTAGTCCTGGCAAACAGCCAATCGTTGCGCGTGACGCAAACGTTATTTTTATATATATAAATAAATATGCCGTTTTCAAAATAAATTTATGCAAACCGACACACCTGATGATGACCGTTTGGGTTATGGTCGAAACGTCGTGAGAATTTTTTTATTGTTTTATATATATTTTGTTATTTTGTTGTTTCTCTTCAACGTGACTTTACCGAAAAAACTAAGAATAAGAACTGTTACTGTTACTATGTCGACCAAATGTAAGGACAAACTGATTTCCAAATTTAACCTCCTCTTCAACACAAGACCGGACCCACACACCAAAAAGTTAGACGTTAACAAAGTCGTAATTAATCGCAGTAACAGTTCTATTTCCGATGGTCTGAAATCCGTTTTAGCTAAAGGTCTAAACTTTGCAGTCACACCTAAACACATACCAGTTAATGATATCATTGCCCAAGTAAACGTTGCTCTCAGGGGCCTGGGTCACATCGCTGCAGACGTAGCAAGATCTGAAATCGCTGCAACCCTCAAAAACGCTAGGATGCCAGCTAGCAACCTCAGCAAAGATGAGCGTTTTGAATTATATAAATTAAAAAAGAGGGATGACATTGTAATCCTCTCAGCTGACAAGGGCAATGCCACTGTCATCATGGATAAAATAGAATACAACAACAAAATTAAAGAATTATTCGACGATGGTAGCTATACAAAAATAAAAAGAGGTCCCACCAACAGCCTCGTCACACAAACCAACAAAATTATTTCTGATTCAACCGCATTAATTGATCAATCTAAACAGTTTTCGTTGAAACCTTCTGCTGCCAGGCCACCAAGATTATACGTCTTACCAAAAATACTTAAAGAAGATACACCCCTTCGTCCCATAGTCTCTACTATCAACTCCCCCACCTACAAACTGGCTCGTTTTTTGTCTGAAATCCTGCGTCCTTTCACTGGAAAAACCACCTCTGCGGTACAAAATTCTACTCACCTGGTATCGACAATCAAGGGTATTTCCCTGTCCCCAGACGACCTGCTTGTCAGTTTTGATGTAGTTTCCTTATTCACCAAGGTTCCTGTACCTGACACCATCGCAATCATTGAAGACTTGGTTCATCAAGGACTAAACACTGAGGTACCCCCCCTGGTGAGACACTGTTTAAACAATACATACTTCACTTGGAATGGAACTTTCTACAAACAAACTGAGGGCACCCCAATGGGCTCCCCCCTATCTCCGGTTATAGCTAACATTTTCATGGAGAAATTTGAGACTGACGCCATCCAGACTGCCACTCTACGCCCGACCTTATGGAAGAGGTACGTGGATGACACTTTTGTCATCTGGCCACATGGCCGGCCTGCTCTAGACCAATTCTTCGACCACATCAATTCCATACACCCCGCCATAAGATTTACCATGGAAGTCGAAAAAGATGGCAAGCTACCTTTTTTGGATGTCTTAATAAAAAAGAGACCTGATGGTTCAATGAGCCACTCTGTCTACAGGAAAGCTACCCATACGGATGCTTATCTGAAACCGGATTCCCACCACCATCCATCACAGAAGAATTCTCTCATCAAGACTCTGTACCATAGAGCCCAATGCATATCCGACCAGGAACACATAGGCAGTGAACTCAAGCACGTACACCAAGCTCTTAAGGCTAATGGTTACTCCGACTATACAATCCGCAAAGCTATCACTCAAACCATGAAGAAGGACCCTCTTGAGGAGCCTTTCAAAACCATCACTTTACCCTACATTGCGGGGATCACAAAAAAGATCTCCAAAATCTTGAATAAACACAAGATCCAGGTCCGTTTCAACACATTACATAAAATCCGTGATCTGGTTCCGTCTGTAAAAGATGTGATTCCGGACATACAATACCCTGGTGTCTACAAACTAAGTTGCCTCTGTGGTAGTAGTTACATTGGAGAAACCAAACGCCATATCTCGGACCGCATTCGTGAACATAAAGCAGACCTTAAACACGGTAGGACCAACACCTCGGCCGTAGCAGATCATTGTTCTAATTCAGTAGGCTCACATGCCATTGACTTTTCCAAGACGGAGGTTCTTTGTAAGCCATCTGGCTTCCATGAGAGATTCGTTCATGAGGCTATCCACATATACAAACACAGAGACAATTTCAACCGAGAAGATGGATTCTATCTTAGCAATCATTGGAAAGATTTGATAAATCATTTCAGTTCTTGATTGATTGTTCACGCTTACAGTGGCTTTCAGACAGCATACATAAAAACAAATTTCGTCTCCCCCCTCCTCTTTTCAAAAAATAGATGGACTAGTCCTGGCAAACAGCCAATCGTTGCGCGTGACGCAAACGTTATTTTTATATATATAAATAAATATGCCGTTTTCAAAATAAATTTATGCAAACCGACACACCTGATGATGACCGTTTGGGTTATGGTCGAAACGTCGTGAGAATTTTTTTATTGTTTTATATATATTTTGTTATTTTGTTGTTTCTCTTCAACGTGACTTTACCGAAAAAACTAAGAATAAGAACTGTTACTGTTACTATGTCGACCAAATGTAAGGACAAACTGATTTCCAAATTTAACCTCCTCTTCAACACAAGACCGGACCCACACACCAAAAAGTTAGACGTTAACAAAGTCGTAATTAATCGCAGTAACAGTTCTATTTCCGATGGTCTGAAATCCGTTTTAGCTAAAGGTCTAAACTTTGCAGTCACACCTAAACACATACCAGTTAATGATATCATTGCCCAAGTAAACGTTGCTCTCAGGGGCCTGGGTCACATCGCTGCAGACGTAGCAAGATCTGAAATCGCTGCAACCCTCAAAAACGCTAGGATGCCAGCTAGCAACCTCAGCAAAGATGAGCGTTTTGAATTATATAAATTAAAAAAGAGGGATGACATTGTAATCCTCTCAGCTGACAAGGGCAATGCCACTGTCATCATGGATAAAATAGAATACAACAACAAAATTAAAGAATTATTCGACGATGGTAGCTATACAAAAATAAAAAGAGGTCCCACCAACAGCCTCGTCACACAAACCAACAAAATTATTTCTGATTCAACCGCATTAATTGATCAATCTAAACAGTTTTCGTTGAAACCTTCTGCTGCCAGGCCACCAAGATTATACGTCTTACCAAAAATACTTAAAGAAGATACACCCCTTCGTCCCATAGTCTCTACTATCAACTCCCCCACCTACAAACTGGCTCGTTTTTTGTCTGAAATCCTGCGTCCTTTCACTGGAAAAACCACCTCTGCGGTACAAAATTCTACTCACCTGGTATCGACAATCAAGGGTATTTCCCTGTCCCCAGACGACCTGCTTGTCAGTTTTGATGTAGTTTCCTTATTCACCAAGGTTCCTGTACCTGACACCATCGCAATCATTGAAGACTTGGTTCATCAAGGACTAAACACTGAGGTACCCCCCCTGGTGAGACACTGTTTAAACAATACATACTTCACTTGGAATGGAACTTTCTACAAACAAACTGAGGGCACCCCAATGGGCTCCCCCCTATCTCCGGTTATAGCTAACATTTTCATGGAGAAATTTGAGACTGACGCCATCCAGACTGCCACTCTACGCCCGACCTTATGGAAGAGGTACGTGGATGACACTTTTGTCATCTGGCCACATGGCCGGCCTGCTCTAGACCAATTCTTCGACCACATCAATTCCATACACCCCGCCATAAGATTTACCATGGAAGTCGAAAAAGATGGCAAGCTACCTTTTTTGGATGTCTTAATAAAAAAGAGACCTGATGGTTCAATGAGCCACTCTGTCTACAGGAAAGCTACCCATACGGATGCTTATCTGAAACCGGATTCCCACCACCATCCATCACAGAAGAATTCTCTCATCAAGACTCTGTACCATAGAGCCCAATGCATATCCGACCAGGAACACATAGGCAGTGAACTCAAGCACGTACACCAAGCTCTTAAGGCTAATGGTTACTCCGACTATACAATCCGCAAAGCTATCACTCAAACCATGAAGAAGGACCCTCTTGAGGAGCCTTTCAAAACCATCACTTTACCCTACATTGCGGGGATCACAAAAAAGATCTCCAAAATCTTGAATAAACACAAGATCCAGGTCCGTTTCAACACATTACATAAAATCCGTGATCTGGTTCCGTCTGTAAAAGATGTGATTCCGGACATACAATACCCTGGTGTCTACAAACTAAGTTGCCTCTGTGGTAGTAGTTACATTGGAGAAACCAAACGCCATATCTCGGACCGCATTCGTGAACATAAAGCAGACCTTAAACACGGTAGGACCAACACCTCGGCCGTAGCAGATCATTGTTCTAATTCAGTAGGCTCACATGCCATTGACTTTTCCAAGACGGAGGTTCTTTGTAAGCCATCTGGCTTCCATGAGAGATTCGTTCATGAGGCTATCCACATATACAAACACAGAGACAATTTCAACCGAGAAGATGGATTCTATCTTAGCAATCATTGGAAAGATTTGATAAATCATTTCAGTTCTTGATTGATTGTTCACGCTTACAGTGGCTTTCAGACAGCATACATAAAAACAAATTTCGTCTCCCCCCTCCTCTTTTCAAAAAATAGATGGACTAGTCCTGGGTAAACTGCCATCGTTGCGCGTGACGCTAACGTTTTTTTTATATAAATAAATAAATATGCCGTTTTCAAAATAAATTTATGCAAACCGACACACCTGATGATGACCGTTTGAGTTATGGTCGAAACGTCGTGAGAATTTTTTATTGTTTTATATATATTTTGTTATTTTGTTGTTTCTCTTCAACGTGACTTTACCGAAAAAACTAAGAATATATAACTCTGTTGGTGTTTAACTCGGGGTTGGTCAGTGAACCTGTCACGTGGGCGTGCGGGGGGTGTGTGTGTGTGGGGTGTGTGTGGTGTGTGTGTGTGGGGTGTGTGTGGTGTGTGTGTGGGGGTGTGTGGGGTGTGTGTGGTGTGTGGTGTGTGTGGTGTGTGGGTGTGTGTGGTGTGTGGTGTGTGTGGGGTGTGTGTGGTGTGTGTGTGTGTGTCGTGTGTGTGGTGTGTGTGGGGTGTGTGTGGTGTGTGTGTGTGGGGTGTGTGGTGTGTGTGTGGTGTGTGTGGTGTGTGTGTGTGTGGTGTGTGTGTGTTTGGTGTGTGTGGTGTGTGTGATGTGGTGTGTGTGGTGTGTGTGTGTGGTGTGTGTGGTGTGTGGTGTGTGGTGTGTGTGGTGTGTGGTGTGTGTGGTGTGTGGGGTGTGTGTGGTGTGTGTGTGTGGTGTGTGTGGTGTGTGTGTGGTGTGTGTGGTGTGTGTGTGTGGTGTGTGTGGTGTGTGTGTGTGGGGTGTGTGGTGTGTGGTGTGTGTGGTGTGTGGTGTGTGTGGTGTGTGTGGTGTGTGGGGTGTGTGTGGTGTGTGTGGTGTGTGGGGTGTGTGGTGTGTGTGGGGTGTGTGGTGTGTGTGGTGTGTGGGGTGTGTGTGGTGTGTGTGGTGTGTGGTGTGGTGTGTGTGGGGTGTGTGTGGTGTGTGTGTGTGGGGTGTGGTGTGTGTGGTGTGTGGTGTGTGTGGTGTGTGGTGTGTGGGGGTGTGTGTGGTGTGTGTGTGTGGTGTGTGGTGTGTGTGTGTGTGGGGTGTGTGGTGTGTGTGTGTGGTGTGTGTGGTGTGTGGTGTGTGTGGGGGTGTGTGGTGTGTGTGTGGTGTGTGGTGTGTGTGTAGTGTGTGTGGTGTGTGTGGTGTGTGTGTGGTGTGTGTGGTGTGTGTGGTGTGTGTGGTGTGTGTGGTGTGTGTGGTGTGGTGTGTGTGTGTGGTGTGTGGTGTGTGTGGTGTGTGTGGTGTGTGGGGTGTGTGGTGTGTGGGGTGTGTGGTGTGTGGTGTGTGTGGTGTGTGGGGTGTGTGTGGTGTGTGGTGTGTGTGGTGTGTGTGGGGTGTGTGTGGTGTGTGGTGTGTGTGGTGTGTGTGGGGTGTGTGTGGTGTGTGTGTGGTGTGTGTGGGGTGTGTGTGGTGTGTGTGTGTGGTGTGTGTGTGTGTGTGTGGTGTGTGTGGGGTGTGTGTGGTGTGTGTGTGTGGTGTGTGTGTGTGTGGTGTGTGTGGTGTGTGTGGGGTGTGTGGTGTGTGTGTGGGGTGTGTGGGGTGTGTGTGGTGTGTGTGTGGTGTGTGTGGGGTGTGTGTGGTGTGTGTGGTGTGTGTGTGTGTGTGTGGTGTGTGTGGTGTGTGTGGTGTGTGTGGTGTGTGTGTGGTGTGTGTGGTGTGTGTGTGGTGTGTGTGGTGTGTGTGGTGTGTGTGGTGTGTGTGGGGTGTGTGTGGTGTGTGTGTGGTGTGTGTGGGGTGTGTGTGGTGTGTGTGTGGTGTGTGTGTGGTGTGTGTGTGTGGTGTGTGTGTGTGGGGTGTGTGGTGTGTGGTGTGTGTGGTGTGTGGTGTGTGTGTGTGGTGTGTGTGTGGTGTGTGTGTGTGGTGTGTGTGGTGTGTGTGGTGTGTGTGTGGTGTGTGTGGTGTGTGTGTGTGGTGTGTGTGTGGTGTGTGTGTGTGGTGTGTGGGGTGTGGTGTGTGGTGTGTGTGTGTGTGGTGTGTGGTGTGTGTGGTGTGTGTGGGGTGTGTGTGGTGTGTGTGTGTGTGGGGTGTGTGTGGTGTGTGTGTGTGGTGTGTGTGGTGTGTGTGTGTGTGGTGTGTGGTGTGTGGTGTGTGGGGTGTGTGTGTGGTGTGTGTGGTGTGTGTGGTGTGTGGTGTGTGTGGTGTGTGGGGTGTGTGTGGGGTGTGTGTGGGGGTGTGTGGGGTGTGTGTGGTGTGTGGTGTGTGTGGTGTGTGGGTGTGTGTGGTGTGTGGTGTGTGTGGGGTGTGTGTGGTGTGTGTGGGGTGTGTGTGGTGTGTGTGGGGTGTGTGTGGTGTGTGTGTGTGTGTAGGGTGTGTGGTGTGTGGTGTGTGTGTGGGGTGTGTGGTGTGTGGGGTGTGTGTGGGGTGTGTGTGGTGTGTGTGGTGTGTGGTGTGTGTGGTGTGTGGGGTGTGTGGTGTGTGTGTGGTGTGTGTGTGTGGTGTGTGGTGTGTGTGGTGTGTGTGGTGTGTGTGTGTGGTGTGTGGGGTGTGGTGTGTGTGGTGTGTGTGGTGTGTGGTGTGTGTGTGTGGTGTGTGGGGTGTGGGGTGTGTGTGGTGTGTGTGTGTAGGGTGTGTGGTGTGTGTGTGTGTGTGGTGTGTGGGGTGTGTGTGGTGTGTGGTGTGTGTGGTGTGTGGGGTGTGTGTGGGGTGTGTGTGGTGTGTGTGGTGTGTGTGGTGTGTGTGTGTGGGGTGTGTGTGGTGTGTGGGGTGTGTGGTGTGTGGGTGTGTGTGGTGTGTGGTGTGTGGTGTGTGGGTGTGTGTGGTGTGTGGTGTGTGTGTGGTGTGTGGGTGTGTGTGGTGTGTGGTGTGTGTGGGGTGTGTGTGGTGTGTGTGGGGTGTGTGTGGTGTGTGTGGGGTGTGTGTGGTGTGTGTGTGTGTGTAGGGTGTGTGGTGTGTGGTGTGTGTGTGTGTGTGGGGTGTGTGGTGTGTGTGTGGGGTGTGTGTGGTGTGTGTGGTGTGTGGTGTGTGTGTGTGGTGTGTGTGGTGTGTGGGGTGTGTGGTGTGTGTGTGGTGTGTGGTGTGTGGGGTGTGGTGTGTGTGGTGTGTGTGGTGTGTGGTGTGTGTGTGTGGTGTGTGGGGTGTGGGGTGTGTGTGGTGTGTGTGTGTAGGGTGTGTGGTGTGTGTGTGGTGTGTGTGTGTGTGTGTGTGTGGTGTGTGGTGTGTGTGGTGTGTGTGTGTGTGGTGTGTGGTGTGTGGTGTGTGGGGTGTGTGTGATGTGTGTGTGGTGTGTGTGGGGTGTGTGGGGTGTGTGGTGTGTGTGTGGGGTGTGTGTGGGGTGTGTGTGGGTGGGGTGTGTGTGGGTGTGTGTGGTGTGTGGGGGTGTGTAGGGTGTGTGTGTGGGGTGTGTGGTGTGTGTGGGGTGTGGTGTGTAGGGTGTGTGGTGTGTGTGGGGTGTGTGGTGTGTGTGGTGTGTGGTGTGTGTGGAGTGTGGTGTGTGTGGGGTGTGTGGGGTGTGTGGTGTGTGTGGGGTGTGTGTGTGTGTGGTGTGTGGTGTGTGTGGAGTGTGGTGTGTGTGGGGTGTGTGGTGTGTGTGGTGTGTGTGGGGTGTGTGTGTGTGTGGTGTGTGGTGTGTGTGGTGGGTGTGGTGTGTGTGTGTGGGGTGTGTGTGTGTGTGGTGTGTGGTGTGTGTGGTGTGTGTGGGGTGTGTGTGGTGTGGTGTGTGTGGTGTGTGTGGGGTGTGTGGTGTGTGGTGTGTGGTGTGTGGTGTGTGTGGTGTGTGGTGTGTGTGTGGTGTGTGTGGTGTGTGGTGTGTGGTGTGTGGTGTGTGGGGTGTGTGGTGTGTGGTGTGTGGTGTGTGTGGTGTGTGGTGTGTGTGGTGTGTGGTGTGTGTGGTGTGTGTGTGGTGTGTGTGTGGGGTGTGTGGTGTGTGTGGTGTGTGGGGTGTGTGTGGTGTGTGTGTGTGGGGTGTGTGTGGTGTGTGGTGTGTGTGTGTGGTGTGTGGTGTGTGTGGTGTGTGGGGTGTGTGTGGTGTGTGGTGTGTGGTGTGTGGTGTGTGTGGTGTGTGGTGTGTGTGGTGTGTGTGTGGTGTGTGTGGTGTGTGGTGTGTGGTGTGTGGTGTGTGGGGTGTGTGGTGTGTGGTGTGTGGTGTGTGGTGTGTGTGGTGTGTGGTGTGTGTGGTGTGTGGTGTGTGTGGTGTGTGTGTGGTGTGTGTGTGGGGTGTGTGGTGTGTGTGGTGTGTGGGGTGTGTGTGGTGTGTGTGTGTGGGGTGTGTGTGGTGTGTGGTGTGTGTGTGTGGTGTGTGGTGTGTGTGGTGTGTGGGGTGTGTGTGGTGTGTGTGTGGTGTGTGGTGTGTGTGTGGGGTGTGTGTGGTGTGTGGTGTGTGTGTGTGGTGTGTGGTGTGTGTGGTGTGTGTGTGGTGTGTGTGGTGTGTGTGGTGTGTGTGTGTGGGGTGTGTGTGTGGTGTGGTGTGTGGTGTGTGTGGTGTGTGTGGTGTGTGTGTGTGTGGTGTGTGTGTGGTGTGTGTGTGTGGTGTGTAGTGTGTGGGGTGTGTGGTGTGTGGTGTGTGTAGTGTGTGTGTGTGGTGTTTGTGTGGTGTGTGTGTGTGGTGTGTGTGTGGTGTGTGTGGTGTGTGTGTGTGTGGTGTGTGTG